>NW_027839641.1:0-2230 GCF_054177405.1 Leptonychotes weddellii
CTGGGTGTTATGCACAAACAATGAATCATGGAACACTTCATCTAAAACTAATGATGTAATATATGGGGATTAACATAAGAATAAAAAAAAATAATAAATAAAATAAATAAATAAAATAAGGTGTCTAGGGGCGCCTGGGTGGCTCAGCCGTTAAGCGTCTGCCTTCAGCTCAGGTCATGATCCCAGGGTCCTGGGATCAAGCCCCGCATCGGGCTCCCTGCTCCGTGGGAAACCTGCTTCTCCCTCTCCCACTCCCCCTGCCTGTGTTCCCTCTCTCGCTGTCTCTCTGTCAAATAAATAAAATCTTTAAAAATAAATAAATTAATTAATTAATTAATTAAAATAAGGTGTCTAAATTATGAAGTGAAACTTCTACACGATGAACTTTTGAGAGCAGAGTCAGTCCAGTAGCTGCTTGTCCTGATTGTCCCCTAGACGGTTCAGCACAGTACTGGGCAATCTCACACCTGGGGAGACATGGAAGTGTAGGTGGATGCAGAGGTGGGTGGTTGTTAGCTAAGTTTATGTTTCAAGCTTGTATGACTAGCCTTCAAGGATGGAGAGTTGACAGTATAATGGTACACTGACTTCTGTGTGGCTCCATACTTCTCCTTCAGAAAGGCCATGCTTAGAAATCCTCTGTGATGGGGCGCCTGGGTGGCTCAGTTGTTAAGCGTCTGCCTTCAGCTCAGGTCATGATCCCAGGGTCCTGGGATCGAGCCCCGCATCGGGCTCCCTGCTTGGTGGGAAGCCTGCTTCTCCCTCTCCCACTCCCCCTGCTTGTTCCTGCTCTTGCTATCTCTGTCTCTGTCAAATAAATAAATAAAATCTTAAAAAAAAAAAAGAAATCCTCTGTGATAACCTGGGAGTGTCAGAGTTGAGTCTGTAATGAGGGTGGTGGCTGCCCAAACATGCCCCTGTTCTACATCCACATTTGTGGGGGCCATATTATAATCTGACCCAGAGCTAGGCAGCTCTAGGAAGGACATGTCAAAGGGGCCAAGTCTGGTAGAAGGTAATGAGAGCAAGTCAGAGGAGAAACTAAGCTTGGGAGGTTTCATCCCTTCCCCTGATTAATCCTTACTGGACCTTACAGCATTCAGATAGTTCTAGCATCTCAGAGAAAGTTTTCCTTTTCAGGGGGAACAGTCTTACTTTCCAAGGATCAAAAACTGTGTGTGTGTTTCTGACTCTGGTTAGTGTACTGCCTCTCTCATGGGTGGTTGAAGCTCACCTTGGGGTATTATTTTGATGTTAGCATATGACACACCCTGCTATGGTTTTGCTGTGCTCTGGTTGCTATGTGACACTGTGAGGTTTCTGCTGTCCTTATTTGCCCTAATTTGTTTGTTTGTGAAAATAAGCGGTGCCATTCAAGAGAAATTATGCTTTCTCTGTAAAATAGAATTTTGATCCCAGAATGTTCTTATTCCTTGTGTAATTTAAAGCAGTGTCCTTTAAACAGAGTTGCACATTTATCTAGTTTAACTGAGGTTTGTTCTGTTTGAAGCTAGACTAAGCTTAGTATTTGCCTATTTGTGGTAATAATTAAACCTAGGCTTTGTAATTTTTGAGGACAATATGTCTTGGTCTTATTTTACTGATTCTTTTATTTTAGTAGTGTCAATTTCAGCTCTTCTGTGATCATTGTCTTCCCAAATTCTTTTTACTTGCTATTTAGCATGAATCCTTTTGTTCTGAATTTCATAATTTTTCAACTGAAATTCCAGTTTGGGACATTTCATGGATTTTAGAAAAACAATTTTCAGTCCATTTCATTTACTTTTACCTCTTTCTGTTCTCAGTACACTATTCAGATACTATAGTCTGTTCCTCATATTTTGTGCCATCTCAATTTTTATTGTTGAAATCAAAAGATTTAACCATTAAAACATTTTTTACATATGAGCATTATCTGCTTCTGTTGAGCTGACCTACATTATGTATGGTGACCATTACTAGAATTCCTTTTTATACCTTTTAAAGTATGTTGTTACCTTGTTGCCTTTGTTAATCTTTAATGATCTGAATCTATTTGCAAATTATTATTCATATGAATAGTTACTATGATGTTTATTGATAAAGTCATTTTTTTTCAAGCATTTTTTTATTATGTTATGTTAATCGCCATACATTACATCATTAGTTTTTGATGTAGTGTTCCATGATTCATTGTTTGTGTATAACACCCAGTGCTCCATGCAGTACGTGCCCTCTTTAATACCCGTCA
>NW_027839642.1:0-266 GCF_054177405.1 Leptonychotes weddellii
GTAAAAAGAAAAAATCAACATTGATATTTTAAAGAAGATGGACATTATCTGAATCTTTATTTGACCTTCCTCTTGAAGACTAAATTCTTATCTAACTCTGTGTTCTCACATTACTACTCCATTTTTTTCACTCTTTATATTTTAATTAGTATCTGCCATGTCTAATCAAATATGAGGAAATTCAAGTGTTTTTTTTTTTCCTTACCTTTCTGGTCAAAATGCTGTGTAATAACAGAAAATTACTACAAATGGCATGCACTTGAAAA
>NW_027839643.1:0-266 GCF_054177405.1 Leptonychotes weddellii
AGAACAACACCCAACTCCTTGCCAGGATCTCCATGGCGGCCCCAGCCTGGTGCCCCATCTGCCTGCCGTCTCCTCTCACACCTGTCCCCTCCGCGGACTGCAGCCCAAGGAACCATGTGCGGTTCCCTCCACCTGCAACACTCCCCCCACTTTGTACCCTTGCCCTTGTCACGACCATCACTGGGGCAGAGGCGGCCCGCGTCAGTGATGGGGTGCGGCAAAAGGGCCTCCACTTTCAAATCCCAAGTCCTCTACCAAATCACTGA
>NW_027839644.1:0-266 GCF_054177405.1 Leptonychotes weddellii
CCAAAGAAGTGATAGCTCAGTCATACAAATTAAAACAAAACTCTATGATTGTTATGCCCAGATCCCGGTGACAGTTTCCAGGCAGACTTCTAACTTGGGGAGAGAATTCTTGGGAAAACATTTTCCTTCGGGATAGCCACCCAAGCTGCCTCCCTTACAATCACTCAGTGGCAACTCTGGGGTGGGGATCTTGGGGGCCGTGTCTTCCCATTACCTGTATCAGCCTTTTTCCCTGTCCCATTTCAATCTTATAATATGCTGGGCAA
>NW_027839645.1:0-266 GCF_054177405.1 Leptonychotes weddellii
CGAGATCTCGAATACCCCATGCTGTTCCATCTATTCCAAGATGTTGCTGCTCAAAATTCTCACCCATTTCTTAAGTCTCTTAATGAAAATCAAAGCAATACTATCTTCCCTGACAAGAGAGACCAAAGACAGAGAAAAGACTTACAATAAAAGGGAATTAAGTTGAGGCTTAAAATGCAGGAAATAGCACAGCTTGTGAAGTCAGGAAACCCCAGGTTTGAATCCTGCCTCGCCTTTCTTGCTAACCCAGTGATCTTAGACAAATA
>NW_027839646.1:0-266 GCF_054177405.1 Leptonychotes weddellii
AAAGGAATTTGGAGGAGGGCAGAGATGTTATTCTCTTTTCTTACGTATCTGCAATGTCCTATTTGAACCACGCAGATTAAACATTTTAATACTATGGACAGTCCATTTGAGTTTGGGACTGTATGACAATAATGGATTGATATACAAACATTTCTGTACCTTATACAGTAAGGAAAATTGAGTAAGTGTCGGTGCGGAGTAATGTGCTGGCCTATACACTTCTCATCTTGTCCTCAGCAAGGAGTTTATGGTAACTTTCACGGATT
>NW_027839647.1:0-266 GCF_054177405.1 Leptonychotes weddellii
AGCAAAGCTGTACAACACAGCAAAACCCCATTTATTACATTTTATCTTATGCACACTTAAAAATGTTTACATAATAACTCCAGGCCCCAATGTAGACCATGAATCTACTATCAATTTTTTTAAATTTTCCATCTTCCTAGAAGAAGTGTGGTGTTTAGGGGCTGATAGATCAACATCAGAGATCAAATCTGTTGCCATCAGGGCGCCTGGGTGGCTCAGTTGGTTAGGCGACTGCCTTCGGCTCGGGTCATGATCCTGGAGTCCCG
>NW_027839648.1:0-266 GCF_054177405.1 Leptonychotes weddellii
CAGCAGAGTTCACATCTTGACATTTTTATCCAGAGTTAAGGTTTCACATCATACAGTCGCGGTCTATTTTTTTTTTTAAAGACACTTTAGAGTGTAACTATAAATACCTGCAAAACCAATAGAGGATACCTCAGAGATCAGATGTATGCAGGCAGAGTGGTCTGAATCATTTAAACTATAGCAAAAAAAAAAAAAAAAATACATGTGAAGGATAAAATACAATAATTAAGGGGAAAAGCAGATTTGACTAGATGATCCAAACCATC
>NW_027839649.1:0-266 GCF_054177405.1 Leptonychotes weddellii
AGGAGTGAGAGAAGCAGGAAAAGGCAAAGGAAAAAGGCTGAGCAAGGATGGGGTCTCCACTGGAACATTTGCTGTGATGGAGGGTGACTCAGGCACACAAATTACACCCTAGTTACATCCTTTTTTTTTTTTTTTTTAAAGATTTTATTTATTTATTTGACAGAGACAGAGATAGCGAGAGCAGGAACACAAGCAGGGGAAGTGGGAGAGGGAGAAGCAGGCTTCCCGCCGAGCAGGGAGCCCGATGTGGGACTCGATCCCAGGAC
>NW_027839650.1:0-266 GCF_054177405.1 Leptonychotes weddellii
CTTGATTTCGGCTCAGCTCATGATCTCAGGGTCATGAGGCTGAGCCCTGCATTGGGCTCTGTGCTGGGCATGAAGCCTGCTTAAGATTCTCTCTCTCCCTCTCCTCTGCCCCTTCCCAATCCCACTCGCATGCTCGCCCATGCTCTCTCTCTCTCTCTAAAAAAAAAAAAATGAATTTCGTATACAGGATGGATAGGAACAGGAAGACACTGAAAGCAAGGAGACTTTTTAGGAGGCTGGTAGAGTCCTCCTCCTCACCTCACTCC
>NW_027839651.1:0-266 GCF_054177405.1 Leptonychotes weddellii
CTAGAATTTCTCATTACTCGTCTTTAGGGAAGTTGTGAAAACAAGAGTTCTTCCAAATCAGACCTGATTCAAATTGCATGTTTGGATCGCGTGGCAGTGACTGGCGGTTAAGGCGTGCGCTGGGAACCTTCCAGAGCTTGCTGCTGGCGTCCCGGAGCTGCACAAAGTAACTCCTGTCAGCAGGTGATTGAAAATGTCCAGGCTGTGCTATTCAATTAATTATGAAACAATCTGTTGTCAATGTTCCCAGCCTCGCGTGCAGCTCC
>NW_027839652.1:0-2230 GCF_054177405.1 Leptonychotes weddellii
TCTCCTACTCCTTCTGCTTGTGTTCCCTCTCTCACTGTGTCTCTCTCTGTCAAATAAATAAATAAAATCTTTAAAAAAAAAGAAAGAAATGGTGTGAGTCTTCATATGATGAGAACATTTTTTTCTAGCCCTGTAGCCTTTGTAAGTCCAAAAATAGTCTAGGGGCCCCTTCAGCCCGTGGAGGGTTCTCTCACAACTCTGAGAGAAAACCGGAAATTAGTCCACTGGTGGGCACTGTGTGCTGTGACCGTTTTCCTGTTAAGAGGTGATCTTTCTCAGTAGAGGCAGGGCTGGCCACCCCTCCTGGTAAGCCAGCGGTCTCTCCGATTGCAGAGGGGAGGACCTGAGCTCTCAGCTCACTTTGTTACACACCTGTCTCACAGCTCCTTAATGACCCTACCCTTTGGCTTTTGTCTTCTTGACTTATTTGTTTGGTTGCTATTTTGGGGGGTGGAGAGGAGTAATTGAATTCTAATGCCTTTAAGAGGAACAAGTAATTTTCCATTCTCCTCAAACTCCATCAATCCTTCTTTCTTTCTTATCTTACATATACATAAATAAGTGAAACACTGAAGTGTCTCTCCCCATTTTCACCTGATATTACCATAGCTACGTCTAGAATCAGTTTTTTAAATGGCATGTCTCTTGATATAAAAAGTAAAATTAACTTAAGATTCACTGGGCATCCCTTTATGAATGTATCTGTGAGTGTAAATACAAATTGAAGTCAATTTCCTTGGTCACGTGATCTATTTTGGTTAGCTATATGTTTATGATAGATAGAAAACACACCAATTTCATCTAAATTGTTATTATATTCTGAAGTTCATTCTAGTAATTATTTTTCCCATTATAGCTCCATGTACAGAATAGAATATTGAGCTAATTAGATAACTTAGTTTAAACAAAAATAGTTTTGTTCTTACAATTATCTTAGGTAGGGGGGGATTTTGTCTGAGTTACACAGTTAAGTTTCCTCATTATTGAATTTTTACTCTGTGTAGACATGAACTCAGTGTAACTGTAGGTTTATATGATTTGTCAGTTTCTAACTTTTCTTCCTTAATAATTCTGTGCAAAAAGTTATGGTTGTTGGGGGAACCATAACTTTGGGTTCCCTGACATTTTCATCACTTGGAAAACCTGGTGAACATGCTGTTATCATCTGATGCTGAGGTGAGCCAGGCAAGGTTTAATGGGGGGCAGCGACCTCCTCATTGTAAACATCAGCCCATCCTTATGATTTCCAGTGCTTTGTTTTCTGAGGGATCAGATAAAACTACCAAGAACAAAGTGACGGCATGTCTTCCTTTTTGCTCTGAATTTGATGCAGGAGGAACAAGTTATAAGAAATAATAGGTTATTTTTTCTGTTTTAAGGAAAATGTTGACTTGTAGATAATAGTGACTTAGCTTTCATTAAGTTTATAAAGGGAGATATGTTCTAACTCCTGTTCCTTTCTATTATTTATAAATTTCTAAATGTACTTCTTTGCAATGACAGTCTGGAAAGAGACTTCCATGTGACTCCTCAAGGATCCATTAATTCTTTTTTTCTTAATTTTATTATGTTAATCACCATACATTTCATCATTAGTTTTTGATGTAGTGTTCCATGATTCATTGTTTGCGTATAACACCCAGTGCTCCATTCAGTACATGCCCTCTTTAATACCCATCACCAGGCTGGCTAACCCATCCCCCCATCCTCCTCCCCTCTAGAACCCTCAGTTTGTTTCTCAGAGTCCATAGTCTCTCATGGTTCGTCTCCCCCTCTGATTTCCCCCCTTCATTTTTCCCTTCCTGCTATCTTCTAATTCTTGTCTTTAAATGAAAGTATTCAGGGTGCCTGGGTGGCGCAGTTGGTTAATTGTCCGACTCTTGATTTCAGCTCAGATCATGATCTCAGGGTCCTGGGATTGAGTCCCACGTCGGGCTCCATGCTCAGCGGGCAGTCTGCTTGAGGATTCTCTCTCTCCTTGTGCCCCTCTCCCCCCCACCTCTAAAATAAGTAAATAAATCTTTTTTTTAAGATTTTTTTTTATTCTTATGTTAATCCCCATACATTACATCATTAGTTTTAGATGAAGTGTTCCATGATTCATTGTTTGTGCATAACACCCAGTGCTCCATGCAGAATGTGCCCTCCTCAATACCCACCACCAGGCTAACCCATCCTCCCACCCCCCTCCCCTCTAGAACCCTCAGTTTGTTTTTCAGAGTCCATCGTC
>NW_027839653.1:0-266 GCF_054177405.1 Leptonychotes weddellii
GAATTAATGTGAACAATTAACACAAAACACTGTCCCAACTTATATTTTTTCACCTTTCTTTTTTTAATTTTTTTTTTTAAAGATTTTATTTACTTATTTGAGACAGAATGAGAGAGAGAGAGAGCACATGAGAGGGGGGAGGGTCAGAGGGAGAAGCAGGCTCCCTGCCGAACAGGGAGCCCGATGCGGGACTCGATCCCGGGACTCCAGGATCATGACCTGAGCCGAAGGCAGTCGCTTAACCGACTGAGCCACCCAGGCGCCCC
>NW_027839654.1:0-266 GCF_054177405.1 Leptonychotes weddellii
GAGCGGAGGTGAATGGAATCCAGTTTTGCCCCATCTGGGTCCTCTAGCCACTGATACATGTGAATATTTTTTTTTTTTTTAAAGATTTTATTTATTTATTTCAGAGAGAGAGAATGAGAGAGAGAGCACATGAGAGGGGGGAGGGTCAGAGGGAGAAGCAGACCCACCGCTGAGCAGGGAGCCCGATGCGGGACTCGATCCAGGGACTCCAGGATCATGACCTGAGCCGAAGGCAGTCGCTTAACCGACTGAGCCACCCAGGCGCC
>NW_027839655.1:0-266 GCF_054177405.1 Leptonychotes weddellii
CCAAAGAAGTGATAGCTCAGTCATACAAATTAAAACAAAACTCTATGATTGTTATGCCCAGATCCCAGTGACAGTTTCCAGGCAGACTTCTAACTTGGGGAGAGAATTCTTGGGAAAACATTTTCCTTCGGGATAGCCACCCAAGCTGCCTCCCTTACAATCACTCAGTGGCAACTCTGGGGTGGGGATCTTGGGGGCCGTGTCTTCCCATTACCTGTATCAGCCTTTTTCCCTGTCCCATTTCAATCTTATAATATGCTGGGCAA
>NW_027839656.1:0-266 GCF_054177405.1 Leptonychotes weddellii
ATGGAACACTTCATCTAAAACTAATGATGTAATGTATGGGGATTAACATAAGAATAAAAAAAAGTTAAAAAAAAAAAAGAAAATACAAACCTCTGCTAAACATATGAAAAAATAAAACCTGTTGATTATATTAAAATGCTTACACTGATTTGATTAGGAGGGACATTCCACCATGGATCATTCACATTAGTGGGACAGAGGTACTTTTATAGCTGTGCTTCATCTTTCTACCTTCTGCAAATATCAGGAAAAATATAAGGATAGGA
>NW_027839657.1:0-266 GCF_054177405.1 Leptonychotes weddellii
AGTTTTTACCCTTAAATCTAAGGTTGTTGAAGGCAGAAGGTCTCATTTTCTGTAACGTCCTGCTGAATAGGGGCGTAGAGATGTCCCTACCTAGGGGAGTTACGAAAGGGGAGGCAGCTGAATCTAAGGCTGACAGGAAGTCAGGAAATCTCTCTGTGGGTGGTAAGAATCATCTGTTGATGTGAGGTCATTGTAGGGATGGAGTCTCACACTAAGTGGAGAGATACTGTAGATGTGGGCAGATTCCTCTTCTTGAGGTCCCCAAT
>NW_027839658.1:0-266 GCF_054177405.1 Leptonychotes weddellii
AGAAATTACTGTAGGGGATTGCCTGGGTGGCACAGTCAGTTATGCATCCGACTCTTGGTTTCAGCTTGGGCTGTGATTTCAGGGTCCTGAGATCAAGCCCCGCCT
This sequence comes from Leptonychotes weddellii, assembly GCF_054177405.1. Lineage (NCBI taxonomy): Eukaryota > Metazoa > Chordata > Mammalia > Carnivora > Phocidae > Leptonychotes > Leptonychotes weddellii. Next base: position 106 of record NW_027839658.1, read on the forward strand.
TGGGCTTCATGCTCAGCAGAGTCTGCTTGAGACTCTCTCTCCCTCACCCTCTGCCTCTCTGGCTTGTGCATGCTCTCTCTCTCTCAAATAAATAAATCTTAAAAAAAAAAAAAACTGCTGTAGGAACCAATGCTGGGGTAATTGATGATTATTGGAGGCTC
>NW_027839659.1:0-266 GCF_054177405.1 Leptonychotes weddellii
AAAATGCCTAAGTAAAGATATCAGGCTTCTCTATACACAATAGTTTTTTTTGTTTTGTTTTTTTGGTTTTTTTTTTTTTGGTCTTTTCTTAGAAGACTAATACAAAGGGAGAGGAAACTTCTTCTTTTATTTAGAAGTGGGTTTGGGCAACTACTCTCACATATATTTATAAAAGGAAATTTCTAGACTACCTTTAAGAAATCAGTGCATCAGTAGAGCAATGAGTTAGGGCATACCTGGTTACCACAACAATGTGTAATACCATT
>NW_027839660.1:0-266 GCF_054177405.1 Leptonychotes weddellii
AGAAATTACTGTAGGGGATTGCCTGGGTGGCACAGTCAGTTATGCATCCGACTCTTGGTTTCAGCTCGGGCTGTGATTTCAGGGTCCTGAGATCAAGCCCCGCCTTGGGCTTCATGCTCAGCAGAGTCTGCTTGAGACTCTCTCTCCCTCACCCTCTGCCTCTCTGGCTTGTGCATGCTCTCTCTCTCTCAAATAAATAAATCTTAAAAAAAAAAAAAACTGCTGTAGGAACCAATGCTGGGGTAATTGATGATTATTGGAGGCTC
>NW_027839661.1:0-266 GCF_054177405.1 Leptonychotes weddellii
GACCGCAGGCAGGGACCAGAGGGACATCCTGGCTAGCCGCTGGCCCCAGGACCGCAGGCAGGGACCAGAGGGACATCCTGGCTAGCCGCTGGCCCCAGGGCCGCAGGCAGGGACCAGAGGGACATCCTGGCTAGCCGCTGGCCCAGGGCTGCAGGCAGCAGGACAGGTGAGGGACCTCCAGGCTCTGCACTCGCCCGAGCAGGGGTGGGACAGGGGAAGGGGAGCTGGCTCTGGGTGGGCAGGGCAGGCATCTGGGAGAGCCTCAC
>NW_027839662.1:0-266 GCF_054177405.1 Leptonychotes weddellii
GCCTGGGTGGCTCAGTTGGTTAAGCGACTGCCTTCGGCTCAGGTCATGATCCTGGAGTCCCGGGATCGAGTCCCGCATCGGGCTCCCTGCTCGGCGGGGAGTCTGCTTCTCCCTCTGACCCTCCTCCCTCTCATGCTCTCTGTCTCTCATTCTCTCTCTCTCAAATAAATAAATAAAATCTTTAAAAAAAAAAAAAGACACAGAAGAAGAAAGTGGGTGACCAAGAGGATACAAAATAAAGGAGAAAAAAGGGAGGGAAGAAGAGC
>NW_027839663.1:0-2230 GCF_054177405.1 Leptonychotes weddellii
AAGAGGGAGGAATTATCCCCAAAAAGAAAGTTCAGGAAGATATCACAGCCAGGGACTTGCTCAAAGCAGATATAAGCAATATATCCCAAACAAGAATTCAGAACAACAGTCATAAGACTACTACTTGGACTTGAATAAAGCATAGAAGGCAGCAGATAAACCCTTGCTGCAGAGATAAAATACCTAAAAATTAGTCAGGCTGAAATAAAAAATGCTATAACTGAGATGCAAAATGAATTGGATATAATCACAATGAAGACTAAAGAAGCAGAGGAGAGAGTAGGTGATACAGAAGATAAAATTATGGACAATATGAAGCTGAAAAGAAGAGGGAAAGGAAACCATTAGATCATGAAGGTAGACATAGGGAACTCAATGATTGCATAAAGCAAAATAATATCTGTATTTAGGAGTCTCAGAAGAAGAAGAGTGGGAAAAAGGGGCAGGAGGTTTAGTTGAACAAATTATAGCTGAGAATTTACCTAATGTGGGGAAAGAAACAGGCATTCAAGTCCAAGAGTCACAGAGAACTCACCTCAAAATCAACAAAAACAGGTCAACACCATGACATATCATAGTGAAACTTGCAAAATACAAAGATAAAGAGAGAATTCTGAAAGCAGCTAGGGACAAAAGGTCCTTAACCTACAAGGGTAGCCATATAAGGTTACCAAGAGACCTGTCCACTGAAACTTGGCAGGCTGGAAGAGTGGAAGGACATATTCAATGTGCTGAATGGGAAAAATATCCAGGCAAGAATACTTTACCCAGCACAGCTGTCATTCAGAATAGAAGGAGAGATAAAGAGTTTCCAGGGCAAGTAAATCTAAAGAGATCATGAATGCTAAAACAGCTCTGCAAGAAACATTAAAGGGGACCCTTTGAGTAGAAAAGAGAGACAAAAAGCAACAAAGTCTAGAAAGGAACAGAGAATATCTATAGGAACGGTGACTTTACAGGTAATACAATGACACTAAATTCATATCTATCAATAATTGCTCTGAATATAAATGGACTAAATGCTCCAATCTGAGGACATAAGGTATCAGAATAGATAAAAAACAACACCAAAGGATATGCTGCTTATAAGAGCCTCATTTTTGACCTAAAGACAACTATCTGCAGATCAAAAGTGAAGGGATGGAGAACCATTTAGCCTGCTAATGGTCATTAAAAAATAAAAAAAAGCTGGAGTACCCATACTTATATCAGACAAACTAGATTTTAAACCAAAGACTGCCTGAGAGTTAAGATCATTCTGAACACCTGTGAAATCAACCAGATGTCTGAGAAAAGAATCACTAACTGTTCTACAAATAGAAAAGCTACCACTCTGTGCAAGGTAGGAGGTGTGGAGATGTGAATCTGAGGTAATATATGGGAAAACAAACGGCAAGGGGAGGGGGAGGGCTCCATAAGTCGGGTACTGGAAAGTGTTCTAAGCAGTGTACCTCAAACTCAGAACTTTTAGAAGTTTGCCTGAAAGGCACTCAGGAGGCTCAAACAGGGCATAATCCCAGGTGGGACAGCGTGGTCTCAGGATCCCCAAGGTCACAAAAGGACCAGGGTGCCCGAGACTGGCAGAGATCCTAAGCATTGGAACAGGGAAGCCAGTTGCAAACAGCGAGCCAAGGCACTGGCTTTCTGCTTGGTGTTGCCAAAGACTGTGAACCAATGCCCGGTCGGGTTGGACAACTGCTCTCCAAGCAGGGGTCCAGGAAGAGGAGGAGCCTCTATGAGAACCCCCTTCTTCCCCCAGGAGGAGCTTCATGGGTGCACACCACAGGAGTCTATATATTTTGGAGACTGCAAACAGGGTCATGTGCCTGAGATAAAAATGCTTAGTCACAGGCTGGGTGAAATCAGAGTTCAGATGGAAGCCAGGGAGACAAGAGTGATTGACTGCTTTTCTGTGAGGTTCCACTGAAGAGTGGGGGTCATGCACTTTCAGCTCTGGTAATAGAGATGGGGGTGCCAATATTTTCAGCCCCCACATTGGCTCCAGAGCCGCTTACATGGAGCCTGGCCCCGGGCCAAGGGCAGTGCAATTCTGCCCAGGCAAAGACACCTGAGAAGCAGTGCAACAGGCCACTCCCCGAGAAGACCAGCAGGAACTTCGGACGAATACCAAGTTTACCAATCATACAGAATTGCAAAATTCCAGCTCTTGAGGAAAGAAGTATATAGCATTCGTGGTTTGTTCTTATTCTTTAGTTCTTCAGTTTTATAT
>NW_027839664.1:0-266 GCF_054177405.1 Leptonychotes weddellii
TGGTGGTTTTTCTTTCCTCAGCAATTTTTAGTCTAGCCTCGTGAAGTTGCCTCCAGGGAAGAAGCAGATTACTAGGCAGATACTCCAGGAACCACTGTGTCGATTTCTCTGGGCAGCAACCTTATCCTGGTCCCCAGCTCAGTGAGATGGCCATGCCATGCCTAAGTAACTCCTCTCAGCGCCACAGTCTGAAAAGCTCCTACAGGCAGAAAGGGGGAGATCGCCGGGCTCACCTTATTTGATTTTTATTTCAGGGACCACCATAA
>NW_027839665.1:0-266 GCF_054177405.1 Leptonychotes weddellii
ACAGTAGCGATCATAATTTATAGTCCAGTATTTAAGTTATAATAAAATTGTCCCTATTATAGGCTACTGTAGCCGTATAATGCCATGTAGTAGAATAAACTATAACAAAATAACAAACCTTAAAGTCTATGGAAAAATGGGTAATACCTTGATATATTAAAGGGTTGCTCAGAATATATTAGCAATACTATATTGCACAATATTAATGTAAACTTCTTAAAATCTAATATTCACTTAACTTCAGAGTTTAATAAATTATGTCGCAA
>NW_027839666.1:0-266 GCF_054177405.1 Leptonychotes weddellii
GTAACACCTAAGTCCAACCCCACGGTGGATGATTACTTTCCACTGGTGTAGTCTATAGCACGAAAGCTAAATAGATACCCAAGCTTCTTAAAAATTGGTCTCGTCAATACAAAACAGCTTTTAATTGTACCCCTTGAAATCGGACCACCGTGTCAATGTGGACTGCTCTGTTTTGTGTAAGTGTATACACACAGCCTTCAGAGATTGAACTTCCGTGAGCTCTTACCCTGCTTTTTGTGCCTTTTCTCAAAAGGAGGCTGTGAGAC
>NW_027839667.1:0-266 GCF_054177405.1 Leptonychotes weddellii
GATGGAGCCCCCATGATGGGAGTTGTGCCCCAATAAGAAGAAGAGACACCAGAGCATCCTTTCTCTGCTAATGTAAGGATACAGTGAAAAGGATCATCTGCTAGCCAGGAAGAGGACCCTCACAAAGAACCAAATCTTCTAGCTCCTTGATCTTGGACTTTCAAGCCTCCAGAAGTGCAAAAATAAATGTCTGTTTTTTTTTTTTTTTTTTAAAGATTTTATTTATTTATTTGAGACAGAGAGAATGAGAGACAGAGAGCATGAGA
>NW_027839668.1:0-266 GCF_054177405.1 Leptonychotes weddellii
ATGAGAGGGGGGAGGGTCAGAGGGAGAAGCAGACTCCCTGCTGAGCAGGGAGCCCGATGCGGGACTTGATCCAGGGACTCCAGGATCATGACCTGAGCTGAAGGCAGTCGCTTAACCAACTGAGCCACCCAGGCACCCGAAAGTTTGTACTTCTTAATCCCCTTCACCTATTTCTCCCATTCCCTCAATTCCTCCCTCCCCTCTGCTGACCAACTGTTTATTTCCTGTATCTGACTTTGTTTCTGTTTTGTTTTGTTTTTTTTGGA
>NW_027839669.1:0-266 GCF_054177405.1 Leptonychotes weddellii
GATGGGAGAAAAAAATCCCCAAATTTATTCATTCATTTATTTATTTTAAAGATTTTATTTATTTGACAGAGAGAGAGAGAGAGCGAGAGAGGGAACACAAGCAGGGGGAGTGGAAGAGGGAGAAGCAGGCCTCCTGCGGAGCAGGGAGCCGGATGCGGGGCTGGATCCCAGGACCCTGGGACTACGACCTGAGCCGAAGTTAGACGTCTAACAACTGAGCCACCCAGGCGCCCCAAAAATCCCCAAATTTAATACAAACAGAAACA
>NW_027839670.1:0-266 GCF_054177405.1 Leptonychotes weddellii
ATCGTGGATCACTACATCAAAAACTAATGATGTATTGTATGGTGACTAACATAACATAATAAAATTAAAAAAAAAGGAAAAGAAAGTCACTTACCAATATATTTAAAAAAAATACAATCTTCAAAAAAAAAAAGAAAAGAAGCACACAGATAGTGAATTAATTGTCAAGATGCTGATGTGTTTATTACCCTTAAGAGACTAAACTCAATTTCTTACTAAACATAGTCTAATATATAAAAAAGTGAGAGTATTAATTTTTGCAATAA
>NW_027839671.1:0-266 GCF_054177405.1 Leptonychotes weddellii
CAAATGGCCAAATACAAGTATCTTGCCCTGGCTTTCTCCTATATGAAGTTTTATGTGATTTCCATTGTCTTTTTTTTTTTTTTTTAAAGATTTTATTTATTTATTTGACAGAGAGACAGCGAGAGCAGGAACACAAGCAGGGGGAGTGGGAGAGGGAGAAGCAGGCTTCCTGCCGAGCAGGGAGCCCGATGTGGGACTCGATCCCAGGACCCTGGGATCATGACCTGAGCCGAAGGCAGACGCTTAACGACTGAGCCACCCAGGCG
>NW_027839672.1:0-266 GCF_054177405.1 Leptonychotes weddellii
TTATTTGACAGAGAGAGACACAGCGAGAGAGGGAACACAAGCAGGGGGAGTGGGAGAAGGAGAAGCAGGCTTCCCGCAGAGCAGGGAGCCCGATGTAGGGCTTGATCCCAGGACCCTGGGATAATGACCTGAGCCGAAGGCAGATGCTTAATGACTGAGCTGGCCAGGCGCCCAGAGAACTAAAAGTTTTTAAGAAACAAACACTAGTTCCATTTTTTTTCCTAAAAGTGAAAATGATTCATATTCATCATAAACATTAAAAAAAA
>NW_027839673.1:0-266 GCF_054177405.1 Leptonychotes weddellii
ATAAGTGAAACCATATGATAATTAACTTTCTCTGCTTGACTTTTTCACTTAGCATAATCTCCTCCAGTTCCACCCATGTTCATGTAAAAGTTGGGTATTCATCCTTTCTGATGGTTGAGTAATATTCCATTGTATATATGGACCACATCTTCTTTATCCACTCATCTGTTGAAGGGCATCTCAGCTCTTTCCACAGTTTAGCTATTGTGGACATTTCTGCTATGAACATTGGGGTGCATATGGCCCTTCTTTTCACTATATCTGTC
>NW_027839674.1:0-2229 GCF_054177405.1 Leptonychotes weddellii
GGGGAGTCTGCTTCTCCCTCTGACCCTCCTCCCTCTCATGCTCTCTCTGTCTTTCATTCTCTCTCTCTCAAATAAATAAATAAAATCTTTAAAAAAAAAATAAAATAAAATAAAAAAAAATAAAAAATTAAGCAAATATCAAGAGGAGAATCTAATAGAATTCTATAAATGCTTTCCAAGCAATGAATATGTTCAATTGAATCACATGCTCATGGACTGATAGCAGTATTTAACAGTAGTTATCTGTGAGAAAAGACAGATGAGATTCATAAAATCTCATTACAGATCAACATTAGTAGTTGAACATTTGCAATTGATTATAATAATAATTAAACCCCAACTAAGCAAAATGCATATTCCCCCAAAGAATTTCATCCTTCTCATTAGTAGACCTATTGCACCAAAAACTTGTATTAAATTACTATTGGTTTATTTTGAATGTTACTAATTAAAGAATTGTGAAAATTTGTTTTCTCTCTTGTTGTAGAAGTACCTATACAACCACCTCAATTTTGCTTTTTTTGGCCTAAAACCTAAGTATTTACTGAATGGTCCTTTACAGAAGAAGTTTGCTGGTCTCTGCTCTAGACAGTGCCCGGTACTAAAACTGCAATAACACCCAGTAATTTCTTTTGCTTATTTTCAAGTGTTGGATAATTTTTTCCAATAGTGAGAAACATATGTCCCCTCCCTCATGAAGTTTATATATTTGCTAAGTTAACCATGCCTCCCCCCCACTTACTAAGTATTTAAATAATTCTGAAACCTCCAGGTATATATGCAAACAACCCACTTCTTCCTCCTAACCATGATCATAGCACTTTTCACGTCTGTTTATCCCCAGACTGTGCGTTCTTTGAAGGAATGTCTTATTCCTCTTTGTATCTGTAGCATGATGTGTAGTACTTGGTAGATGCTCAATAAATTTTTCTTTTTTTTTTTTAAGATTTTATTTATTTATTTGAGAGAGGGAGCGAACGAGAGAGAGCACATGAGAGGGGGGAGGGAAGAGGGAGAAGCAGACTCCCTGCTGAGCAGGGAGCCTGATGTGGGACTCATCCGGGGACTCCAGGATCATGACCTGAGCTGAAGGCAGTAGCTTAACCAACTGAGCCACCCAGACGCCCCTCAATAAATTTTTCTTGAATGCATTAACACCTATATCTCTTGTATGGCCTCCTTCTCTGATATTTATCCATTTGTATAAGATTACAGCGTTAATCATAAGTAGATATTAAGTAAATACTTGATAGGAATGAATAAATTGATTTATGGGAATTCATTGAATTGTTTGGCATTCTGATTTTCAGATTTTACTACTTAGATAATCCTGTACAAATATCTTTTGGCACAGGTTTTCCCCCATTTATTTGAATTATTTTCATGGAATATATCTCCACAGTGGAATTTTATTCATTTGGCAGTATTTACTAAGTTCCAGATATACCAGGCTAGGGACACCTGGCTGGCTCAGTCAGTGGAGCATATGACTCTTGATCTTGGGGTCATGAGTTTGAGCCCCATGTTGGGTGTAGAGATTACTTAAAAATAAAATCTTTAAAAAAGCAAAAAACAAAACAAAACAAGACAAAACAAAACACAAAACAAAACAAAACCAAACCCCAAGTATGCCAGGCTAAGCCATGGATTTTAAGCACGGGGAGTAACATTTCTACTCTAGGTTTGCTGCTTTGGAATTTGTAACTTCCCTGACTCTTCTGAGCTCCTTCTCATGAATCTCCACCCTATTCCTTAATTCTCCCTTAAAAACATCCAGTCACCACTGTACAAATTGAAGATGAGGGGCGCCTGGGTGGTTCAGTTGGTTAAGCAACTGCCTTTAGCTCAGGTTATGATCCCACAGTCCTGGGATTGAGCCCCGCATCGGGCTCCCTGCTTGACAAGGGGTCTGCTTCTCCCTCTCCCTCTGCTGCTCCCACTGCTTGTGCTCTCCTGCTCTCTCTCTGCCAAATAAATAAAATCTTTAAAAAAAACAAAAACAAATTGAAGATGAGTTCAGTTTGTGCTAGACTATTTTCCCTATTGCAATAGTATATTGCTGATTAAAATCTGTCCTAATCACTTTGACTAATATCCAGTTTTGTTTATCTTTGACAATAACCAAGCCTTAAAACAGTCTCATTCATTAATTCGTTCATATATTCAATTAGTCAACAAATCTTTTTTGGGCACTATTACCAGATGTTGTGTTATGTGTTAGGGATAACG
>NW_027839675.1:0-266 GCF_054177405.1 Leptonychotes weddellii
CAACTGAGCCACCCAGGCGCCCTATTTTTAACTTTTTGAAGAACCTCCATACTGTTTTATTTATTTATTTATTTATTTTTTATTTTAAAGATTTTATTTATTTATTTGAGAGAGAGAGAGTGAGAGAGAGCACGCAAGAGGGGGTAGGGTTAGAGGGAGAAGCAGACTCCCTGCCGAGCAGGGAGCCCGATGTGGGACTTGATCCCGGGACTCTGGGATCATGACCTGAGCCGAAGGCAGTCGCTTAACCAACTGAGCCACCCAGG
>NW_027839676.1:0-266 GCF_054177405.1 Leptonychotes weddellii
CAGACTCCTCGCTGAGCAGAGAGCCCGATGGGGGGCTCGAACCCAGGACCCTGGAACCATGACTTGAGCCGAGGGCAGACGCTTAACTGACTGAGCCACCCAGGCATCTAATTTTTTTTAGTATTTTTGAAACCACTTTATTGGGCTGTGAGTAACAGACAAAAAGCTCTACATGGTGTGTACAAATTGATGGGTTGGGCGGCAAGTCTATCCCCGTGAAACCATCACCACCATCTGTGCCTTGAATATTCCCAACACTTGCAAAA
>NW_027839677.1:0-266 GCF_054177405.1 Leptonychotes weddellii
AAACAATGAATCATGGAACACTTCATCTAAAATTAATGATGTAATGTATGGGGATTAACATAAGAATAAAAAAATTAAAAAAAAAAACAACTCTATCAAGTTATTTTATGGATATCAACAAAGTGATTCTAAAGTCACGTGGAGTGGCAAAGGACCAAGACTGGCTATAAAATACTGAAGGAGAACAAAGTGGATATTACCAGACTTCAAGACTTTATAGCACTCCCATATTCATCACACCATTATTCACAATAGCCACGGTGGAA
>NW_027839678.1:0-266 GCF_054177405.1 Leptonychotes weddellii
GAATTAATGTGAACAATTAACACAAAACACTGTCCCAACTTATATTTTTTCACCTTTCTTTTTTTAATTTTTTTTTTTAAAGATTTTATTTACTTATTTGAGACAGAATGAGAGAGAGAGAGAGCACATGAGAGGGGGGAGGGTCAGAGGGAGAAGCAGGCTCCCTGCCGAACAGGGAGCCCGATGCGGGACTCGATCCAGGGACTCCAGGATCATGACCTGAGCCGAAGGCAGTCGCTTAACCGACTGAGCCACCCAGGCGCCCC
>NW_027839679.1:0-266 GCF_054177405.1 Leptonychotes weddellii
GGGAGTGAGAGAAGCAGGAAAAGGCAAAGGAAAAAGGCTGAGCAAGGATGGGGTCTCCACTGGAACCTTTGCTGTGATGGAGGGTGACTCAGGCACACAAATTACACCCTAGTTACATCCTTTTTTTTTTTTTTTTTAAAGATTTTATTTATTTATTTGACAGAGACAGAGATAGCGAGAGCAGGAACACAAGCAGGGGGAGTGGGAGAGGGAGAAGCAGGCTTCCCGCCGAGCAGGGAGCCCGATGTGGGACTCGATCCCAGGAC
>NW_027839680.1:0-266 GCF_054177405.1 Leptonychotes weddellii
AAAAAGCATTTGACGAAGTACAACATCCATTCATGATAAAAACCCTCAACAAAGTAGGTTTAGAAGCAACATACTGCAACATAATAAAGGTCATATATAAAAAATGAGTAGGTAATGTCATCCTAAATGGGGGGAAATGGAGAGAAAAACTTCTTAGATCTTGCTTCTAGTTATGTGCTGCTTCTCATTAGCACTGTTTGTCATTTGATAAGTTAACCTTGACATTTATTACTTCCCACTTTAATGGAGACCAATTTCTACTATAT
>NW_027839681.1:0-266 GCF_054177405.1 Leptonychotes weddellii
CTTGATTTCGGCTCAGCTCATGATCTCAGGGTCATGAGGCTGAGCCCTGCATTGGGCTCTGTGCTGCGCATGAAGCCTGCTTAAGATTCTCTCTCTCCCTCTCCTCTGCCCCTTCCCAATCCCACTCGCATGCTCGCCCATGCTCTCTCTCTCTCTCTAAAAAAAAAAAAATGAATTTCGTATACAGGATGGATAGGAACAGGAAGACACTGAAAGCAAGGAGACTTTTTAGGAGGCTGGTAGAGTCCTCCTCCTCACCTCACTCC
>NW_027839682.1:0-266 GCF_054177405.1 Leptonychotes weddellii
AGAAGTCCCCATCACAAGCTACAATGTGTAAGTATGCGTGGTGGCCGTGCCCCCTAGACTGTGGTGGTCATTTCAAACTACGTGCAAATACCCAGTCATCACGCTGCACGCCCGAGACTTCTCTAATGTTGTACGTCAGTGTACAGAACTGAACCACAGGAAACAAATCCGATCAGCAAGACGCGGACAAGCAAGTTACTGATCTAGACCCATGAAAACGAGGTAAGTCCCCACACACTGACACGGAACTACTTCCAGGAAACGAG
>NW_027839683.1:0-266 GCF_054177405.1 Leptonychotes weddellii
GCGAGATAGGGAACATAAGCAGGGGGAGTGGGAGAGGGAGAAGCAGGCTTCCCGCCGAGCAGGGAGCCCGATGCGTGGCTCGATCCCAGGACCCTGAGATCATGACCGGGGCCGAAGGCAGACGCTTAACGACTGAGCCACCCAGGCGCCCCCCATGATGATCATTTTAAAAGTTAAGACAGGCCAGATGCTCCTCTCTCTCTCTCTTTTTTCTTTGTAGGTCACCCAGTTGTGGTTTTTTGGGGGTATTTTTGTTTGAGTCAGCA
>NW_027839684.1:0-266 GCF_054177405.1 Leptonychotes weddellii
CCGCTTAGCCACCGGAGTGACGTCCCTCAGCGGAGCAGACTTTTAAAAGTTCTGATTTTGTGCTCCGTGGTTCTATCACTTGCCAGAAGCGGCCGACGGAGGCCCCTCCCCCGCCGTCTATCCTCCCGAATATCGCCTCGGATTCACTTCTCCGCACATCCTACCTTCCAGAAAGTGGTCGCTTTTCTGATGAGAGAGTTGTTGCTCTTCTTTTCTTCGATCTCCTGTTGAGTTTGTAGGTGTTCAGAATGGTTTGATCCCTATCC
>NW_027839685.1:0-2229 GCF_054177405.1 Leptonychotes weddellii
CCCCCCCCCCCCCCCCGCCCCCTGCCAAAGTTTCAAGAGCTCACACTCAGGGATGGTGAGTTCATTTATCCCAGTTCCCGAGTTAAAGTCACTATTCCCAGCTCTTGGTCTTAAACCGTAGTTTCATTACTGATGGATTCAACAGACCCTTCTTTCAATAAATGTGGTCCAGTTTTGTCAGGATGAAAATCCGATTTGGAAAATGAAAAAATTATAAAGGTATATCATGAAGACTTACTACTCTGGCAAGTTCCAGGTGATACCTGTTCCCCTTGATCCAAGTAAGACTTTGATGAATGTATTCTGTATTCCCTGAGGAAACGGGGAATATGCCATCCAGTGTGATCACCCTTGTTCACCATCTTTTCCTTTCGTTTGCAAATCTGACTCCTGCCTCTCGAGTTAGACGTGCGGCCCGGTCCCGGTAAAGCACCGCAGACACCGTGTGGGTAGTTTCCCTGCTCCGAGGGGGCCCCTCATCACAGGAGGGCACAGCTTTGTTTGAAGCCAAGATGTTGTTTTCCCCCACAGGTGATTCTAACAGACGCTCTGATGAAGGAGCGTGACCATACTTTTGACCAGCATGAGGTCGTGTGTCTAGGAGCAAATCGCGAGTGCCCTGTGTGTGAGATGTCCCCCAACCAGATAAGAGAGGGTCGGTTGTGTCTGTAGGGCGGTGACCTGTGGGGCCGTCCTACTGAGGGATAGCAGTAGATCCCTTCACGCTGCCAGTAGGTCCAGCAGCAGACTTTTCATCCCGGGTCTTACCCGCTGTCCAGGCTTGTTCAGAAAAACCTGGTTGGAAACAGAATGGCCAGGAGGATAGTCCTTCCCTTTTTAAATCCCCTTTTCAGGGAGATACAACTGCAGGGGGAGGCCCAAGAAAATCGCAGGACAGGATCCTCTCACAAAGCACGTTTGTATTGTAGGGATTGGGGGCTTTCGTTGCTCGTTGCTCCAATGCGAGGCCTAAACCTGCAGGCCACCTCTGCACACAAAAGCTCTCTGGATTCCTAGGAGTTCACAGATGGAACAGAAGTCCAAGCACAGGGCATACTTTTAGAGCCTAGTTTTACCTGTTGTGGTAGCAGGAGAGTGTATGGGGGGTCTTTCTCCATGATCATCAATATTTGAATGATAACTAAGATTATCGGTGTATTGGAACAACCAGTGGGGATTTATTCTTCCTTTTGCTCCTTCACGCAAATGTTTTCCCGGGATCATTTCTCAGAGTCCATTTGTCTTCTGATATGTTTCCAGACAGCACACCTTCCATCCTGTGGGAACCCTCACTGCTGGTCATCATCAGCAGGGGCTTCCTTAGACTAGACAGTTCACTCCAAAGCTGGGACTGATGTCCTGCCCGTGGAGACTCGGCTGAAGTCGTTTAAAATGATTTTAAACCAAATCTTGACGGCAGGAGACCGAGCTTCCTGATCTAGAGGGACAACTAGGTACTTAAGGGGTTTGGGGGTGTCTTCAGTCTCTGTGTAAATACCCACATGCTTGTGCATTGTAAACCAAGTGTGTGTTCCTGTGTATGAATTTGTAGAACTGGATTCTGCTTCAAGAGAAGCTGCACCTTTAATTTTATAAGGTCCCCTCCACCTGTAACCCTATAAATATTTGTAAATAGAACACTAAAATTTGTAGCGATAGGATCAACTTGGGAATATCTGCTGAGAGACCAAAAAGTTCATTTTTTAAGTACCTTGGTTGAAGAGTAAAGATTATTCCTCCTATTTTTTAAAAGAAGAATGCACTTTAACAGCTGCGTGGGCGATTCAAACGGGCCCGTGAGGTGCAGTGCTGTCCAGAAATCACACTTCCTGGAAGCCGTTCGGAAGCGGTGTAGACGGGCTGTGGTGCCCCCGGCCTGGAGGTGGGAGCTCGGGCGCCAGTCGGCGTGGACTCGAGCAAGGCACTGCCCGAAGCTTCCGACAGGCCTGACAGGCGCGGCCCGTGTTGACCACTAACTAGCAAAACTGACAGAAACACAGAGACAAAAGTTGAAGAATCCTTACTGCTGGTGTGCACTCCTTACAATAGCAGATTTTGCAAATGGAGTTTTACAGTCTATATTTAAAAATTGTATGTTTGTAACAAATAAAGTATGCGGAAAAGTGAAGGACAGCCGTGTGCTGGCGTCTCTGATTTCAGGAACCAGGTGGTGGCGGGGAGGGAAGGACCACTCAGCACGCGGGGCTCACGGGTGGGTCTGGAACGGGG
>NW_027839686.1:0-266 GCF_054177405.1 Leptonychotes weddellii
ATCTGTAAGGCACTTATAGCCTAATTACCTTAGGAACACTAGGCAGCACATCAGCAACCTCGGGGCCATTTTAAACGGCAAAACCACCAACTAGAGGTACAAAAATGTGAAAAATGTGGCACTAACGAAATAAGTCAAACAGAGAAAGACATGTATCATATGATCTCATTGATATGAGGAATTCTTAATTGCAGGAAACAAACTGAGTGTTGTTGGAGTGGGGGGTGGGGTGGGAGGGATGGGGTGAGTGGGTGATAGACACTGGG
>NW_027839687.1:0-266 GCF_054177405.1 Leptonychotes weddellii
GTTGAAACCTTTATGAGAAGATCCTCATATATTCAACCAGTGTTACATAAATATGCAAAATTACTATGAAAAAAATCTTTGGATGTAAATGTAGTCTCCAGTGCCTTGCAAATAAGTCAGTATTCTGCAAACAAAGGGTATATGTTAAATGGCCACTTCTACTATAAAAGACACTACCTTTGGAAAAACAGTACTTCTATCTTAGGAGCAAGAGGAGTGGTGTGTGACAAGATGGGGAATGAGAGGGAGGATGGAGGAAGATACGA
>NW_027839688.1:0-266 GCF_054177405.1 Leptonychotes weddellii
AGTAGTGAGCCATTAAAGAGAGCCTAGAACAATGAGGAAGCGCAGGGAGGTTTAGGAAGGTTCGAATACGCCACTCAGCTCTGCTCTGTACAAGGAGCACTCGGGAAGTCTATTTCTGCTGGTTGGCGGGAGCGAGTCTGGTAAGCGCGGGGGCTGGGGGCGCCCAGCAAATCAGCCGCGGGTACAAGGCTCAGCCATGGGCGCAGCGGCGGGCTGTGTTTGAGCACAGCCCCGGCCTCCGTCACATGGCGCTGCCTGCTGGGCAT
>NW_027839689.1:0-266 GCF_054177405.1 Leptonychotes weddellii
GTAAAAAGAAAAAATCAACATTGATATTTTAAAGAAGATGGACATTATCTGAATCTTTATTTGACCCTCCTCTTGAAGACTAAATTCTTATCTAACTCTGTGTTCTCACATTACTACTCCATTTTTTTCACTCTTTATATTTTAATTAGTATCTGCCATGTCTAATCAAATATGAGGAAATTCAAGTGTTTTTTTTTTTCCTTACCTTTCTGGTCAAAATGCTGTGTAATAACAGAAAATTACTACAAATGGCATGCACTTGAAAA
>NW_027839690.1:0-266 GCF_054177405.1 Leptonychotes weddellii
ATGACGGGTACTGCTCAGTCTTCCCTCATTGCTGGCCCCTGGGAGGGACCTGGTCAGGGACTCGCACAGAAGCATTTACTGTGTGCCTGCTATGTACGAGGCCATTTGGGGGATGTAAAAATGCCAGACAGGCTTTTAATAAGTCACTTGTCCAGGCCCGAAAGCTCATCATTTCTATGTAAGTAGAGCTCATTTGTCCATATTCGGAGCCTGCCTGTTTTCTCATTTTAATAAGGAAAGTCTTTGTGAAAATGAAGGGTGTGGGG
>NW_027839691.1:0-266 GCF_054177405.1 Leptonychotes weddellii
ACAGTAGCGATCATAATTTATAGTCCAGTATTTAAGTTATAATAAAATTGTCCCTATTATAGGCTAGTGTAGCCGTATAATGCCATGTAGTAGAATAAACTATAACAAAATAACAAACCTTAAAGTCTATGGAAAAATGGGTAATACCTTGATATATTAAAGGGTTGCTCAGAATATATTAGCAATACTATATTGCACAATATTAATGTAAACTTCTTAAAATCTAATATTCACTTAACTTCAGAGTTTAATAAATTATGTCGCAA
>NW_027839692.1:0-266 GCF_054177405.1 Leptonychotes weddellii
CAAATTCTACTGTGAGCCCCCAACAGATAAAGTCTGCCCAGTTCTGCTCTCAAACATGACCCTTAAGATCATGAGTCAAGCAAAGTGTTCCCAGAGAGAAAACCCAGGAGCTGCTGGATTACCTAACCAGAGAGCCAGGGAGCCAGGAACATACAAAACAAGTCTTACCAACTTCATTTTCTTTGCCCAAAAATATACAGTAAAAACACCCTGGACTAATATTTCTTCTTTTATTTTTTTTTCTAAAGAACAATTTCCGGAGGGGG
>NW_027839693.1:0-266 GCF_054177405.1 Leptonychotes weddellii
GCCGTCTATCCTCCCGAATATCGCCTCGGATTCACTTCTCCGCACGTCCTTCCTTCCAGAAAGTGGTCGCTTTTCTGTTCAGAGAGTTGTTGCTCTTCTTTTCTTCAATCTCCTGTTGAGTTTGTAGGTGTTCAGAATGGTTTGATCCCTATCCAGCTGAATTCCTGAGAGGAGACGAAATCCAGGTCTCCTACTCCTCTGCCATCTTGCTCCGCCCCCCCCAGATACAAACATTTTAAACAAGTTGGTATATGTATTCTAGAGTA
>NW_027839694.1:0-266 GCF_054177405.1 Leptonychotes weddellii
CACGTGCTGGGGGGGGAAGGGCGTGGCTGCCCAGGAAGGTGGGCGTGAGTGGGTCACTCTGGGTCCTCTCCCAGGGCCACAGAGCCTCACGAGCTCCCCCAACATGTCTTCCACCACGGGCCGGCACGGGACAGTGTCCCCCTGCCGGGGTGGCGGGCTCGGCCCTCTCCTGCGTTCCCACGAAAACAGGGGCCACGGGGCCTGCTCCTGTCAGACGCCCGGGGAGCCCGGGGCCACGCGCGAGTTCCAGTCACGTCTCAACGTCG
>NW_027839695.1:0-266 GCF_054177405.1 Leptonychotes weddellii
CATATGATACATGTCTTTCTCTGTTTGACTTATTTCACTCAACATAATACCCTCCAGTTCCATCCATGTCGTTGCAAATGGCAAGATCTCATTCCTTTTGATGGCTGCATAATATTCCATTGTAAATATACTCTCTTTTTGCTACAGAAATAAAACAAGCTTTTGAAATGAAAAATAATAATTTGGTTGCTTGTTAAAATGTAGAACACTTTCAAAGACTCCAATTTTGTTTATGGTAACTGCTGAATATTCAAGTGTTCTTAAGG
>NW_027839696.1:0-2229 GCF_054177405.1 Leptonychotes weddellii
GAAGGCAGATATACAAAGGGAAACCTAAGCAAAACCAAAAGTTGGTTCTTTGAAAAGATTAATAAAACTGAGATAAGACTTTTATTAGGCAAGACTGATCAAAGGAAAAAGAGAATATAAATTACCAATATTAGGAATAAAAGAGACATTACTACAGCTCCAAAAGAAATTACAAATAGAGGATATTATGAATAACTTTGTCAATAAATTTGATAACTTAGAAGAAATGGACCAATTCCTTGAAAAATGTAATTTACTAAAATTGATACAAGGAAAAAAGTAGAATATGTTAAAGAAATGGACTCTAAAACTAAAAACCCTTTTTAAAAACTCCAAGCCCAGATGGCTTCTCTAGATAGTTCTTCCAAATAAGAAACAAACCCAATCTTACACAGACTCTTCCAGGAAAAAGAAAGAAAGAATACTTCCTAACTTGTTTAATGAGGCCAGCATAAAACGGATACAAAACCTGGCAAGGGTATTATAAGAAAGGAGAATGGCAAAACAATATTCTTTCATAAAACAGATGTAGGAATTCTAAACAAATACTATCAAATCCAGATAAATATGAAAAAGGATAATATGCTACAACGAAATGAATTTGTTCCAGGAATGCAAGGACAGCTTAAAATTTTTAAATGCTTCAACATAATTCACTACATTATAGAATGGAGAAAAATCACATCAATCTCAACAAATGGAGAAATGGCATTTAATAAAGTTCAGTACTGTTCATGATAAAAATTCTCAGCAAACCTGATAAAGAATATCTACAAAAACCCTATAGCTAACATCACACTTAATAGTTTGTTCCCTTTCTCCTGGAGATAAACAAGAAGACAGGGGTAACCACCGTCCTCACTCCTAACCAACGTTACTACACTGAAAGTTTCAGCCAATACAGTAAGACAGAAAGGAAGAAAAAGCAAAAAGATTAAAAAGAAAAAAGTAAAACTGTCTTTATTCCCAGATGGCATGATTGTGTACACAAAATCTTTTAAAAAGTACCTACAAATGGTTAGAATTACAGGCATACCTTGGAGATATTGCAGGTTCAGTTCCAGACCACTGCAGTAAAGAGATTACCAGAATAAAGTCAAATGACTTTTCGTTTCCCACTACATATAAAAGTTATGTTTACACTATACTGTAGTATGTTAAGCGTGCAAGCAATATTCTGTCTAAAAAGTGTGCATGCCTTAATTAAAAAATACATTATTGCTAAAAAATGCTAACCATCACAGGAGCTTTCAGTGAGCTGTAATCTCTGATCACAGATCACCATAGCGAATATAATAATACAAAGTGTAAACTATTGAGGGAATTACCAAAATGTGACAGAAACACAAAGTGAGCAAATACTGCTGGAAAAATGGTGCTGACAGATTTGCTAACACAGGGTTGCCACGAACCTTCAATCTGTAAAAAATGCAGTATCTGACAAGTGCAAGAAACTGAAGTGCAATGAAACAAGGTATGCCCATATTGTCAGTTCAAGACTCCTTGATACAAGGTCAGTATTTAGAAGACAACTGTATCTCTATGTGCCAGCAATAAACACTGAAGAATGGATTTTTTTTTTTTTAATGTTATATGCAACAGCACCAGAAAGCATCAAATACAAAAGGGTAAATCTAATGAAAGATGTGTCATACCTCTGTCACTGGGAATTACAAAACACTGCTGAGAAAAAATTAAGGAAGATCCAAGTTAATAAAGATAAACCATGATTATGAGTAAAAAGACTCAATACTGTGGGGCACCTGGGTGGCTCAATTAAGCGTCTGCCTTCAGCCCAGGTCATGATCCCAGGGTCCTGGGCTGGAGCCCCACGTAGGGCTCCCTGCTCAGCGGGGAGCTTGCTTGCTTCTCCCTCTCCCTCTGCCCCTGCTTGTGCTCTCTCTCTCAAATAAATAAATAAAATCTTAAAATCTCTGATAGGCAGAAATGTCAACAGGACTCAAAAGCAATAACCATAAAATTAATGAAAGACTTCCTTAAAATTAGGTATCACCAAAGGCTTCCATTAAGAGAGTAAAAAAGGGGGCGCCTGGGTGGCTCAGTTGGTTAAGCGACTGCCTTCGGCTCAGGTCATGATCCTGGAGTCCCGGGATCGAGTCCCGCATCGGGCTCCCTGCTCAGCGAGGAGCCTGCTTCTCCCTCTGACCCTCCCCCCTCTCATGTACTCTCTCTCATTCTCGCTCTCTCAAATAAATAAATAAAATCTTT
>NW_027839697.1:0-266 GCF_054177405.1 Leptonychotes weddellii
CTGTCTGGCTTTGCTTATCACTAGAAAGCCTTTGGCACTTTTGTTTCAAAACAAAGCAAAAATGTCCTTTTGTCCTAGGCATTTTTGTTTCAAATCTCAAATCATTCTCAACTCTAACCCTTTATGACACTATTTTGATAGTATTATACCTAATGGTGTGCCTTTCCTTTCCTCTTTTATGGGTGGCATTCATTCATTCTTTCTTTCTTTTTTTTTTTATTATGTTATGTTAATCACCATACATTACATCATTAGTTTTTGATGTA
>NW_027839698.1:0-266 GCF_054177405.1 Leptonychotes weddellii
AGGGGCATGTTGTGTATTCAAATGGCTACTGATTTTTTGAAAAGCGTTTTGTGTACTGTCACTCTAGTATCTAGCATCGAGTCCTCAGGAGCAGAGATATTAGAGGCAAGGTAGTTAAGAGGTATTGCAATAATGAAAGCAAACTGACTTAAAAATAGCAATCAAATGGAGATGTGCGAGATAATGGAAAAGGATGAATTAAGGATAATTATCTGGCTTAAATAAATGAGTAGATGGTGACACCATTTACAGGACAGATTCAAATG
>NW_027839699.1:0-266 GCF_054177405.1 Leptonychotes weddellii
AAAACACATATGTTACATCCGAAACTCTCACCGATACCAGTGTTTTCATCAATAATTTTTTTTTTAATTTTTTTTTTTTTTTAAGATTTTATTTATTTGCAAGAGAGAGAATGAGAGACAGAGAGCATGAGAGGGAGGAGGGTCAGAGGGAGAAGCAGACTCCCTGCTGAGCAGGGAGCCCGATGCGGGACTCGATCCCAGGACTCCAGGATCATGACCTGAGCCGAAGGCAGTCGCTTAACCAACTGAGCCACCCAGGCGCCCCA
>NW_027839700.1:0-266 GCF_054177405.1 Leptonychotes weddellii
AATGGTGCTGGGAAAATTGGACAGCCACATGCAGAAGAATGAAACTCGACCATTCTCTAACACCATTCACAAAGATAAACTCAAAGTGGATGAAAGACCTCAATGTGAGACAGGAATCCATCAAAATCCTAGAGGAGAACATAGGCAGTAACCTCTTTGACATCGGCCACAGCAACTTCTTTCAAGATACATCTCCAAAGGCTAGTGAAACAAAAGCAAACATGAACTTTTGGGACTTCATCAAGATAAAAAGCTTCTGCACAGCA
>NW_027839701.1:0-266 GCF_054177405.1 Leptonychotes weddellii
AAAAAACATACATATTTGCAAGAGAAATCATTAATAAGTGTTTATCTTTGAGTGGTGGAATTATGGATGATTGGGTTTCATTTGTTTTGATTATTATAATTTTTTTTTCCCAATGAACAATACTCTTCATATGATTTTAAAAATAACGCTTCTGTCTATCCCATATGCACCAAAACCTTTGGATTTTTTTTCTCCTTAGGCTTTTTTTTTTTTAATCTTTCTATAACATTGAATATAGTTGACTGTATGGACTCCTTTTCCATCTT
>NW_027839702.1:0-266 GCF_054177405.1 Leptonychotes weddellii
ATCATTCTGCCAGCCACACAAAGCAGAAGTGTCTGCTTTTTAGGTATTTTTTAAAATTTATTTTTATTTTTTTTATGGAAAACAATGTCCTTTTTTGGTTAGTTTTTCCTACAGTTATATATGAATAGCCCACTTTAGAAAACAAACAAACAAAAAACCCCAGAGACTCAATGAATCTAAACAACCTTCCCAGCTAATTGTGATACTAATTACTACTAAAGATAGAACTGGAACTGAGAGTCAAGGTTGTGGGCACCAAGACGCAT
>NW_027839703.1:0-266 GCF_054177405.1 Leptonychotes weddellii
AGAAAACAATGACCCTATTACAAAGATTTTTAAATGACCAAAAAAAGCTTATTTCAATGATGGGAGTAAAATAAACTTCATTTGATAGTTAATCAAAACATCACATTGGTAAAGATATTTTTTGTTGTTGTTGTTGTTTGTTTTTTTTGTTTTTTTTAAAGATTTTGTTTATTTATTTGACAGAGAGAGACAGAGTGAGAGAGGGAACACAAGCAAGGGGAGGGGAGAGGGAGAAGCAGGCTTCCCGCTGAGCAGGGAGCCCGATG
>NW_027839704.1:0-266 GCF_054177405.1 Leptonychotes weddellii
CAATGGCCATGGGAGAATACTGTCCTTGCTTCAGCAACTCAGTCAGTCGCACGCCACGACTCAAGAGTTGCTGAGTGGCAGCATCAAGGTCAGAACCGAACTGGGCAAAAGCAGCAACCTCGCGATACTGAGCCAATTCCAGCTTCATGGTCCCTGCCACCTGCTTCATGGCCCTGGTTTGGGCAGCAGATCCAACACGGGACACAGACAAACCAACGTTAATGGCAGGGCGGATACCTTTGTAGAACAATTCTGTTTCCAAGAAG
>NW_027839705.1:0-266 GCF_054177405.1 Leptonychotes weddellii
GTGGAAGCCTCAGCAGATTCGACCCTAGGAAATGACATTTATTCACAAACTTTACACTCTGTCTGAAGCCTTAACTCTGAATTAATTCAACATTTCTCTGTAAGCAGATTAGCCTCCTATGAGATCCTTCTGCTTTCCCCACCGAATCTGCATCTTAAACATTGCAATGTTCTCAATCCTGCTATGTTACTACCCCCACCTGAGGAAGGTGAGCCCCAAGACTATGAGGTAATAATCCCCATTTCATGACACCGTGTCCTGATGTA
>NW_027839706.1:0-266 GCF_054177405.1 Leptonychotes weddellii
CTCCAAAAACAGCTCTCTCTCCAGAAGATACTTGATAATGGAAGGCAAGATTACCATTTTTTTAAATAATAACCCACTTGTGCTTTAATATTTTAATGAATACAGTTCAGATATCAAAGTGTGAAATACCTAGATCTACAAGTCAGACCCAGAGGGCACTTCCAGAAGGCACCCAGGCAAGGGTAACACTGCTTTTCTTTGACTGCTTCACACAAAAAAGAGTTTGTATCTCCAGAGATCACTGGACCTTTTCTCATTCTAAAGTA
>NW_027839707.1:0-2229 GCF_054177405.1 Leptonychotes weddellii
AGTTCAAGTGAAATACAGACACACATGATAACACAAAATATCACATCATACCATGGATCCACGTTAAAGAAAAGGAGGTGTTGGCACATGAACACTGGATCTATTGGTCGTATCAAGCTGTACCAACCAGAATCTGCTGGTCTAACAGAGGAATGGAAGGGCTTACTGCAGGCGCAGTTGAAGCCGCAGCTTGGACTTGATATTTTGAGATATATACATATATATACACAATAAATAATTAATATTTAAGCCTTCTAATGGAAAGAACTTCAGGGAATACCTTTAGTTGTATGCTTCCCTTGGAAGGAAAGGATAGCCGTGGTACAAATCTTACTAATTTGTGGCAGGCTTAATTGTTTGGTTTGTTCAGGGACTAAGAAAGAATGAGCTTATACAATTATTGGCATGGAGTTCTAGGGAGAGGTAGGTAGCTGGACTTCTCAGAAAAACAGAGAGAATGACAGTATTCGTGCCCATATAAGAGCTTAATTGAGGTTACTCATTGTACATGAGTAAGATGACCTGCCCCTGTGGTTGTCACTCAGCCTCTTTCCCCAGCTGTTCTAGAACTGCTTAAGTGGCATTAAAGCATAGCAGCAGAGTTGATGTCTCTGCAAAAAATCAGCTACTTGAATTTCCCATCACTAAGGCTGATTTGCTTACCATTAAATCAAAGCTCCCATTAGTAGGAAGCATAAATTTCCCTAGTATATTATTTGGTTTTATTGTTAGAGTGACTTCTTCTACCTTGGATTCATATATTCCAGCTTTAAAACAGGTAGCTATATGTATATGTGTATATATATATATATATATTTCACTGGTTTAAGATATGTACCGCATCAGATAGTGTCCTGAAATTGCAAGATGTTCACCTCCCAGTTGATATAAAAACTGAGCCTTCTTCTGTATGCCACTACACTACTCTAGCAAGCCAGTTGTTTCTGGGGTTTGGAGCACAGGTTAAGTCCAGTGAATGCAGTGGGTGTAAACCCATGGTCACACTTCACTTCCTATCAAAATATGCCCAAATGCAATATCATATATCAAACCATAACCACATATAAGGCAATGAAGGTATTCTATGAATCAATAAATGGTATTGCTGGCAACACCACTGTGGGTAGGAAAGGCAAAGAAGTACCCCAAATTAACAAATAAATAGGTGACAGATAATTTATATTATGTAAACATATATATTACAAACATATTTACAGTTTATTTATAATGTACATTATATATTTTACATACTATGTATAGCACATACATTTATAATTTATAAGAATTTTTAATATTTATAATATGTCTATATATAAAATATATAGGATATATAGAGAGAGATAATATCTTTCCCTGTGAAGTGAAATTAGAGAAAGACATAGATAGAAATAGAGATAAATATCCCAATGAAGATAAGCATCTCCTCATTTCATAAAAGAAGGGCTTAACTTTCAATCTGTCACAAGTGTGAATAGTCCCAGTCCTCTCAGAGTAAGGTAAGATATGGTACCAACAAGGAGCTGACCATTTACTTTTGTATTGGCAGCTTGGGCACCAGCAGCAATGGTAAGCAAATCAGCCTTAGTGATGGGAAGTTCAAGTAGCTGATTTTTTGCAGAGACATCAACTCTGCTGCTATGCTTTAATGCCACTTAAGCAGTTCTAGAACAGCTGGGGAAAGAGGCTGAGTGACAACCACAGGGGCAGGTCATCTTACTCATGTACAATGAGTAACCTCAATTAAGCTCTTATATGGGCACGAATACTGTCATTCTCTCTGTTTTTCTGAGAAGTCCAGCTACCTACCTCTCCCTAGAACTCCATGCCAATAATTGTATAAGCTCATTCTTTCTTAGTCCCTGAACAAACCAAACAATTAAGCCTGCCACAAATTAGTAAGATTTGTACCACGGCTATCCTTTCCTTCCAAGGGAAGCATACAACTAAAGGTATTCCCTGAAGTTCTTTCCATTAGAAGGCTTAAATATTAATTATTTATTGTGTATATATATGTATATATCTCAAAATATCAAGTCCAAGCTGCGGCTTCAACTGCGCCTGCAGTAAGCCCTTCCATTCCTCTGTTAGACCAGCAGATTCTGGTTGGTACAGCTTGATACGACCAATAGATCCAGTGTTCATGTGCCAACACCTCCTTTTCTTTAACGTGGATCCATGGTATGATGTGATATTTTGTGTTATCATGTGTGTCTGTATTTCACTTGAACT
>NW_027839708.1:0-266 GCF_054177405.1 Leptonychotes weddellii
AATTCTATTATATATGTGTGTGTGTTTGTGCGTGTGTATGTACATACATATGTAGATATATATTTCTTAAAAGTATATCTTTTTATTATAATTTGCTTTAACTTTATAAAAAGGTTGTTGGGCTATATGTACTCTTTCAGAACATAATTTTTCCCCTCAATATTTAATTTTCTAAGATTCATCCATGTATATTTGCATGCTTCTGCGGTTCATTCATTTGGATTGTTGTATAATATTTCATTGTGTATATGATTAACACTTCAGGG
>NW_027839709.1:0-266 GCF_054177405.1 Leptonychotes weddellii
AAAAAACATACATATTTGCAAGAGAAATCATTAATAAGTGTTTATCTTTGAGTGGTGGAATTATGGGTGATTGGGTTTCATTTGTTTTGATTATTATAATTTTTTTTTCCCAATGAACAATACTCTTCATATGATTTTAAAAATAACGCTTCTGTCTATCCCATATGCACCAAAACCTTTGGATTTTTTTTCTCCTTAGGCTTTTTTTTTTTTAATCTTTCTATAACATTGAATATAGTTGACTGTATGGACTCCTTTTCCATCTT
>NW_027839710.1:0-266 GCF_054177405.1 Leptonychotes weddellii
CGCGGCGACAAGCCACTGATGCTCTTCCCACGGGGCCTTCGGAAATGAGGAGCCTCAGGAAATGTGTCTTGGAAATGAGAACTCAGAGTATGAAGGAAAAACATATGTATCCATCGGCTTCTCTCCTCCACTGGTCCGGGTGATGTTTTGGTCATTGACTTGCCCGTGCCTCCCGTGGCTAGCAGGTGGCACGTGCCTATGGTTAACAGGTGACATGGCTGCTCTCACCTTCAGGTCAGAGAAGTCCCGGCACAGGGAGGGGGCAG
>NW_027839711.1:0-266 GCF_054177405.1 Leptonychotes weddellii
CTGGATAAAAAGACAGGATCCATCCATATGCTGTCTATAAGAGACTCATTTTGAACCTAAAGATACATCTAGACTGAAAGTGAAGGGATAGAGATCCATGCCAACGGACCTCAAAAGAAAGCTGGGGTAGCAATTCTTAGACAAATTAGATTTTAATCTTAAGACTGTAGTTAGAGACACAGAAGGACACTATATCATTCTTTTTTTTTTTTAAGATTTTTTATTTATTTATTTGAGAGAGAGAGAATGAGAGAGAGCGCGAGTAC
>NW_027839712.1:0-266 GCF_054177405.1 Leptonychotes weddellii
GCAATTTTCTACAATCATTAAGCAAGGGAACTATAATTCCTCAATGACCTAATCTACAGCTCCTTTTTATCACATTGGAATATTTTAAAGTTATTTATGACTGTCCTCAATAAGAACTAAGTCCATTGGGCAGAAAACACTTCAGGTTTAAAAATTCAGTAGTCATTGCCATATTCTAAATCTTAATTATATTTAATAAACTATTTTATTTTATTTTAGATAGATATTTGCCATGAAATTAGACTTAAGAATATTTGATTGAAAGC
>NW_027839713.1:0-266 GCF_054177405.1 Leptonychotes weddellii
ATCCTTGGGGTAAATACCCAGTAGTGCAGTTGCTGGGTTGTACGGTAGCTCTATTTTCAACTTTTTGAGGAACCTCCATACTGTTTTCCAGAGTGGCTACACCTGCTAGCATTCCCACCAACAGTGTAGGAGGGTTCCGCTTTCTCCGCATCCCTGCCAACATCTGTCATTTCCTGACTTGTTAATTTTAGCCATTCTGACTGGTGTGAGGTGGTATCTCATTGAGGTTTTGATTTGGATTTCCCTGATGCCGATCAATGTTGAGC
>NW_027839714.1:0-266 GCF_054177405.1 Leptonychotes weddellii
AGGGGCGCCTGGGTGGCTCAGTTGGTTAAGCGACTGCCTTCGGCTCAGGTCATGATCCTGGAGTCCTGGGATCGAGTCCCGCATCGGGCTCCCTGCTCGGCAGGGAGTCTGCTTCTCCCTCTGACCCTCCTCCCTCTCATGCTCTCTGTCTCTCATTCTCTCTCTCTCAAATAAATAAATAAAAAATCTTTAAAAAAAAATAAATAAAAAATAAATAAATAAATAATATCTTTAGAAAAAAATAAAAAATAAGTGGATTTCAACCC
>NW_027839715.1:0-266 GCF_054177405.1 Leptonychotes weddellii
GACAAAGGGCAGAGGGAGAGGGAGACGGAGAGAATCTCCAGCAGACTCCCCACTGAGTGAGCAGCCCGATGCAGGGCTCAATCCCAGGACCCTGAGATCATGACCTGAGCCAAAATCAAGAGTTGGGATGCTTAAGTGACTGAGCCACCCAGGCACCCCAAGAAACATACTCAACTATAGAGAACAAACTGATGGTTACCAGAGGGGAGGTGGGTGGGGAGATGTGTGAAATAGCTGAAGGGGATTAACATGATGAGCACTGAGTA
>NW_027839716.1:0-266 GCF_054177405.1 Leptonychotes weddellii
ACAATGAATCATGGAACACTTCATCTAAAACTAATGATGTAATGTATGGGGATTAACATAAGAATAAAAAAAAAAAAAAACAATAAAGCTCCCCACTGGTTCCAGTGTGCAGCCACAGGTGAGAAACACAAGGAGTCTTTCAGATTCCTTCATCAAGGAAAAGATTGGCCTCCAGAAGCTGAGAGGGTATACTCAGAGAGGGGCACTGGTTAGCTGGAAGGGGAGAGACGGATGGGAAATGCAGCTAAGTTGGTCAAGAATAAAAG
>NW_027839717.1:0-266 GCF_054177405.1 Leptonychotes weddellii
ACTTCCATATTTTTTTCAAGCCCAGCTAGTATCTTTAAAGTGATGATTCTGAACTCTAGATCTGACGTTGTACTAATGTCCGTATTGAGTAGGTCGGTACTACCTCTTGTTCTTTTTGTTGAGGTGATTTTTTCTGTCTTGTCATTTTGTGGAGAGGAGAATAGATTAATGAGAGAACAAAATCCTAGCAGAGTAACCACGTCCCCAGAAAATATACTCTAAACAAATCAGAAAAGACCTTCCAGAAAGTGGTCACTTTTCTGATG
>NW_027839718.1:0-2229 GCF_054177405.1 Leptonychotes weddellii
ATCCAGTGTATAACTAGTAGCAGGAGCATTGCTTTTTCTGCTGGAAGACTAGACAAAACTAAGGTGGCCTGAGAGCCGGGAGGTCACAGGTCATCTTGGCCACTCCTTTCTCTGGAGACTGAGGACTGCTTGCTTTTCCCCCCTAGTCCTCAAGGCATCTCAAATAGCTTAAGAATTCCTGATTCCTCCAATGCTAAGTCACTGCTTCAGGCCCAAGGTTAATGGATGGGGGAAAGAATTAATTCATTGATTAATATGTTGGGTCAGAGCCAGGCCTTTGTTTATGCTGAATTGTGCTTTGGACTCAGAAGTTCTGCCAAAAACATAAATAAATAAAATAAACAACCCTGTGACAATGCCATCTGATGTGAGATTGGGACCATTAACTGGAAACAAGAGAAGCTTTTCTATAATGTTTCTGGATTCCAGCCGTGAGCATGAGAATGGGTCACTTCCTGCATAGGAAACTGAAAACACTGGGTGCTGATGAGATTAGCCATAGGCAATAATGATTAATGGTCATGACTAACATTTTATATCATGTTTGACATTTTTACCAGCCCTTTTATCTGAATCCTCTCATGAGTTCCTGGCAAAAACCACTGGAGGTAGTCCTAGCTCAGCCCTATGAAGTTCAGAAAGAATAAGCACTTCCCTAGAAATCCATAGTTAGCAGACTATCTAGAGTTAGAGAAACAGGGATAGAGCTAGGATATGGATACTGTGCCTTCCACAGCCCCACTCAGGAGGTGGCTTGGTGGTCACAGATGCTGGCAGCACGTATTGGTTAAAACCAAGAAAAATTTTGCTTATGGAAGGGCCCTCCAGACGAAGACCCCCATGAAATTCTGATTTCTTGTTAAACCTCAGTGGTCCATGATACTCTACTGTTCTCAAGGCTCCAGGAGGCCACGTGGGCTACTATATTCAACTCAGATGTGAGTGTGGTTAAACTCCTAAGGACTTGAGGGTAATTTCTAGAATTCTGATAAGGGTTCGGTCTTTTTCCCAGAATGAGGGCCAGCACAGAGGGAGTGGCCCTCTTTGGTCCCAGCCTGCAGAGTCATGCAGTGCATCCCACCAGTTCTCCACCAAGAGGGCCTCCCAGGTACTGAGGCAGAAGGGCAGGGATGTAGACGAGGATGGGCTTTAACCTGTGAACTAGCTCAGCTACATGGGGACCATAGCAAGAAGCAGCTGGGTTTCCAGGCCATTGTGGCGATGGGGCTGGGCTGTGTGTGAATAAGAACCTCTTAAAGGCCGTTTTGCTCTCTGTCTGCTGAGCAAGGAGCAGGCTGCAGGGACAAGAGGCAACAATGCAGCCTATCACCAGAGGCTTTGATCTCTTCCACCTCTGGGTATTTACTCTTTCCTCATTCCTGCCCTAGCAGGATGGAGAAAGGTATATTACTTCCCCAAATCCTGTTCTTGTGAGAGTGACCTTAGGTGACAAGTGTAATGACCATGAACCTCAGTTTCCCAATTTGTAATAGACATGTAATCCTTCCTTAGCATGATATACACAGTCTTTCGGTCTCTCACCATCTTTGTTACTCTCATCTCTTACGACATGCCCTGATGTATGTTATACATAGTCACAGTAAACTACAGACTGAGAGTGTTCCCCCAAAATTCATATGTTGAACCTAACCTCATGTGATGGTGTTAGGAGGTGGGGCCTTTGGGAGGTGATTAAGCAGGTCATGAGGATGGAGCCCACATGAATGGGACTAGTGCCCTTATGAAAGAGAGCCTAGAGAGCTCTCCCTCACCCCTTCCACAGGGAGAAGACAGTCACCTATGAACCAGGAAGTGGGCCCCCACTAGATACCAGATTTGCTGGTTCTGTGATCTTTGACTTCTAGCCTCTAGAACTGTGAGAATTTTCTCTGGTGTTCTGTAAGAATAGCCTGAATGAACTAGACACAGTAGATATTTGAGGTTTCCCCCCACTATCACGTTCATTCTCATTTTTGTTCTTTGCTCTTGATGTTCCCTCTGCCTAATGTTGCAACCCCAACCTCCACCTATAGAATTCTCACTTACTCTTTTTTTAAAAATATTTTTATTGTTATGTTAATCACCATACATTACATCATTAGTTTTTGATGTAGTGTTCCATGATTCATTGTTCGTGCATAACATCCAGTGCTCCATGCAGAACGTGCCCTCTTTAATATCCATCACCAGGCTAACCCATCCTCCCACCCCCCTACCCTCTAGAACCCT
>NW_027839719.1:0-266 GCF_054177405.1 Leptonychotes weddellii
AATCATGGAACACTACATCAAAAACTAATGATGTAATGTATGGTGATTAACATAACAATAAAAAAATTTTTTTTTTAAAAAGGTGTTTCAAGTCCTGTTATTGGGGAACTCACTCTTGACTGACTGCTCCACCTGGATCCTCCTTATGGAGCAGGAGCTGTGTGTACTGACAGTGGGGAGTGAATGCTGGAAAGTGGTCCCATGCTAGGCTGCTGCCATTCCCACGTTTGTTCCCAGTGTGGATTTTTGGCAACACAGGTCCAAAG
>NW_027839720.1:0-266 GCF_054177405.1 Leptonychotes weddellii
CTCTCTATACCACTGTTTTAAAATATAGGTTTTATTATTATTTGGGTATGGCAAGGAGGAGTCCCAACTGCCATGCAGGGCCACACTGGGAAGCACCAGGGTTGGCCAGGAAGCAGAAAGGAGAAGGAAAAGGTGTTTTCCGTGGGAAGGGACAGATGGGAGTAAGCAGGTTTAGGGTTGGCTCTCTGAATAATTTCAGCGGGCTCCAGGGCATCCCTAGTTGTCTGGTACCTACCCTGAGATGATTAGAGCAGGTGGGTAGTAAC
>NW_027839721.1:0-266 GCF_054177405.1 Leptonychotes weddellii
GAACAGATAGATAATAAAAACAGAAAGCATTGATCCAACAATTAAAATAGTACATGAAATCACTTCTAAATCCCCACATTTTAGTTTTATAATTCAACCAGATTTGAGTGTGACATTTTAAAAACGTAGCATCTAGGGGCGCCTGGGTGGCTCAGTTGGTTAAGCGACTGCCTTCGCCTCAGGTCATGATCCTGGAGTCTCTGGATCGAGTCCCACATCGGGCTCCCTGCTCGGCAGGGAGCCTGCTTCTCCCTCTGACTCTCCCC
>NW_027839722.1:0-266 GCF_054177405.1 Leptonychotes weddellii
AAAAAAAAAACTAATGTTGTATTGTATGGTGACTAACATAACATAATAAAATTAAACACACACACACACAAATCATAAAAGAAAAAGGCAAAGATTAATTGGAAGTTATCATAATTTAAAACCTGACCTTTGAAAAACACCATCAAGAAAACTAAAAAACAAGCCACAGAATGAGTGAAAACATTCACAGTCCAGATATCTGACAATGGACTTGTATCCGGAACACATAAAGAACTCTTGTAATTCAGAGGGTGTTAGAGGGGAGG
>NW_027839723.1:0-266 GCF_054177405.1 Leptonychotes weddellii
AAGAATGAAACTGGACCATTTCCTTACACCACACAGAAAAATAGACTCCAAATGGTTGAAAGACCTAAATGTGAGACAGGAGTCCATCAAAAACCTTTTTTTTAATTAAAGTATATGGTTGACACACCTATAGGACTTTAAAAAAAAATGAATCATGTTGTTGAACTAAGAGAAAACTTTAACAGATTCAAAAAAGTCCAAATTTTATAGGCCTCGTTTTCAGACCATATGCAATACTAACAATCAAGAGCAAACAAGAAAAACCT
>NW_027839724.1:0-266 GCF_054177405.1 Leptonychotes weddellii
AGAGCATGAGCAGGGAAGAGGGGCAGAGGGAGAGGCAGAAGCAGACTGCCCGCTGAGCAGGGAGCCCGAGAGGGGACTTGATCCCGGGACTCCAGGATCATGACCTGAGCCGAAGGCAGTCGCTTAACCAACCGAGCCACCCAGGCACCCTAAATAAATAAAATCTTTTTTTTTTTTTTTTAAGATGTTATTTATTTATTTGAGACAGAGAGAATGAGATACAGAGAGCATGAGAGGGAGGAGGGTCAGAGGGAGAAGCAGACTCC
>NW_027839725.1:0-266 GCF_054177405.1 Leptonychotes weddellii
GTAAAAAGAAAAAATCAACATTGATATTTTAAAGAAGATGGACATTATCTGAATCTTTATTTGACCCTCCTCTTGAAGACTAAATTCTTATCTAACTCTGTGTTCTCACATTACTACTCCATTTTTTTCACTCTTTATATTTTAATTAGTATCTGCCATGTCTAATCAAATATGAGGAAATTCAAGTGTTTTTTTTTTTTTCCTTACCTTTCTGGTCAAAATGCTGTGTAATAACAGAAAATTACTACAAATGGCATGCACTTGAA
>NW_027839726.1:0-266 GCF_054177405.1 Leptonychotes weddellii
ATGACGGGTACTGCTCAGTCTTCCCTCATTGCTGGCCCCTGGGAGGGACCTGGTCAGGGACTCGCACAGAAGCATTTACTGTGTGCCTGCTATGTACGAGGCCATTTGGGGGATGTAAAAATGCCAGACAGGCTTTTAATAAGTCACTTGTCCAGGCCCGAAAGCTCATCATTTCTATGTAAGTAGAGCTCATTTGTCCGTATTCGGAGCCTGCCTGTTTTCTCATTTTAATAAGGAAAGTCTTTGTGAAAATGAAGGGTGTGGGG
>NW_027839727.1:0-266 GCF_054177405.1 Leptonychotes weddellii
AGGGGGCTCTTAGACCCCACATATGGGGCTGAGGGTTGGAGAGTGGCCCATAGGGGAGTAACAGGTACTGGGGCCCACACTTCTGGGAGACTTAGATATTTTCAAGGATGTTACTCTAGAGCACAGGAGCACCCTTGAGACCCAATTAAAATACATCCATGGGACAGGAACCTTGCCAGTCCATGTTTAAAAACAGTATAAACATATTTCTAAGCATAATTTTTTAAAAGACTGTTATTAATAATGCCCATGTATAATGTAATAGG
>NW_027839728.1:0-266 GCF_054177405.1 Leptonychotes weddellii
ACAGTAGCGATCATAATTTATAGTCCAGTATTTAAGTTATAATAAAATTGTCCCTATTATAGGCTAGTGTAGCCGTATAATGCCATGTAGTAGAATAAACTATAACAAAATAACAAACCTTAAAGTCTATGGAAAAATGGGTAATACCTTGATATATTAAAGGGTTGCTCAGAATATATTAGCAATACTATATTGCACAGTATTACTGTAAACTTCTTAAAATCTAATATTCACTTAACTTCAGAGTTTAATAAATTATGTCGCAA
>NW_027839729.1:0-2229 GCF_054177405.1 Leptonychotes weddellii
AGGCCCCTGGACAGATACATATTAAGCAGAATTTAAAGGCTTTGGAAAAGAAAATTGTTTTTATGGCTCATCGAGGTATTAGAGAAAGCCACTTGTAAAGGGTTAGATTTGTATCGTTAAGGAAGAAAGTTGGGTTTTCCTGATATTGGTATCCCTGGATTCCAGGGGGTGGCAAGTGACCCACCCCCTGTGAGATGCAATCGGTGGGCAGTACTTTGGAGAGGCAATGGGCCAGGCCTCTCCCTGGCCCCTGCCCTCACTTGCAGGCGCAGGCCTCGTGGGGCTAGGCCAGGGCCTCTGTGACGCGACGTTCCAGGCTGTGGGCCTGTTAACGCTGCCCAGAGTCCGCGGCCCGCACTGTCCGCCCTCCTGGCACAGCCCGCAGGCAGGGCGGCAGGTGTGGCCAGGCGACGGGAGGCGGCGGCGGCGGCGGTATGAGCTACTACCAGCTACCAGTGGTGATCGACAACGGCTCGGGAATGATCAAGGCGGGACTGGCTGGCTCGCGGGAACCCCAGTTTGTCTACCCGAACATTATCGGCCGAGCCAAAGGCCAGAACTGGGTGGCCAAGGGCGCACCGGAACTGTGTGTGGGCGACGAGGCGCAGGAAAGGAGAAACTCACTGTCCATCAGGTATGGCCGTCTCCCAGCAGGCAGGACCCACGTGGGGGCAGGGTAAGTCCAGATGAGGGGCGCAAGGGTGCGAGGATAAGGAAGCGGGGAACAGGAAGGTCTCACCCTGCTAGTGCAGGCCACAAATCTCCAAGGGTGTATAAATAAAGTTATCGTTCATAAAATACAAGTTCATTAAGAATATCACTTAATTCATAGTACCCTCATCATGTGGGTTTCTTCAGTTAATTGATAATAAAACTGTACTATATTATGTAAAGATTTCCCAATTTTTTAAAAAAGATTGTCTTCTAAAGGGGGGGGGGGACAAATGGAAAGCAACAAAAATTGCAGAGGAAGGTAGTAGCTATGCTAACTTTTGCTGGCAGTTACATTTTCTGACTGGCAGTCACTGCCCACAAAGGGATACTGGTAATAAATATGGGGATTAATCCAAGCTTGAAGAGAATAGA
The DNA here is from genome assembly GCF_054177405.1 of Leptonychotes weddellii. Taxonomy (NCBI): domain Eukaryota; kingdom Metazoa; phylum Chordata; class Mammalia; order Carnivora; family Phocidae; genus Leptonychotes; species Leptonychotes weddellii. Next base: position 1,087 of record NW_027839729.1, read on the forward strand.
TGCTGGAGAAATGAAAAGCTGCCATTGTTTAAAAAAAAAAACCAAAAACGCTGCCATTTATCTTACTGCTTTTCCTACAGCTACCCAGTGGAGCGTGGTCTGGTTACTTCTTGGGGAGACATGGAGATCATGTGGAAGCATATCTATGATCATAACCTGAAGCTAAAGGCCTGTGATGGCCCAGTCTTGATTACCGAGCCAGCGCTGAACCCACTGGTGAACCGGCAACAGATCACTGAAGTGTTTTTTGAGCATCTGCAGGTTCCTGCCTTCTATATGTGCATCCAAGGGGTGCTGGCTCTCTTTGCCGCTGGCTTCACAACCGGCTTTGTGCTGAATTCAGGTGCTGGGGTTACCCAGTGTGTGCCCATCTTCGAGGGTTACTGTCTGCCTCATGGTGTCCAGCAGCTAGATCTGGCAGGCCTTGACCTCACCAACTACCTCATGATGCTGTTGAAGGACCATGGCATCATGCTGCTTAGTGCTGCAGACAGAAAGATTGTCACAGACATTAAGGAAACCTCTTGTTATGTGGTAATGAACTATGAAGAGGAAATGGCCAAGAATCCTGAGTCTATAGAGAAAGTTTACCAACTGCCTGATGGGAAGATGATCAAACTCCATGACCAGCTCTTTCATTGTCCAGAGGCCCTCTTCTCTCCACATCTTATGAAACTTGATACGCCTGGCATTGATAAGTTGTGTTTCAGCAGCATAATGAAATGCGATACAGATCTGAGGAATTCGTTTTTCTCCAATATTATCCTTGCTGGGGGATCAACCTCTTTCCCTGGTTTAGACAAGCGGCTAGTTAAAGATATAGCAAATATGGTACCTGCCAATACACCCGTGCAGGTTACAGCTCTCCCAGAAAGGAAACTATCAGTGTGGATGGGAGGCTCTATTCTTGCATCCCTGTCTGCCTTCCAGGACATGTGGATCACCGAGGCAGAATTTAAAGAAGTTGGGCCCAACATAGTACACCAAAGATGCTTCTGAATACAGATAAAATGGTTAGAAAAAAAGGTTTTGACAGAAAATTGGATATTATAAGTATCTGGGGGGAACAGGAAGTATTTCAATTATTGGATTGTCCATGTCTCTTGCATTTCTATGATGGGGGAAAATAATGTGGAAGTAAAC
>NW_027839730.1:0-266 GCF_054177405.1 Leptonychotes weddellii
ACAGACCTGTACCTCTGAAACAAATAATACATTATATGTTAAAAAAAAGAAGAAGAAGAAGAAGAAGATAGCAGGAAGGGAAAAATGAAGGGGGGAAATCAGAGGGGGAGACGATCCATGAGAGACTATGGATTCTGAGAAACAAACTGAAAGTTCTAGAGGGGAGGAGGGTGGGGGGATTGGTTAGCCTGGTGATGAGTATTAAAGAGGGCACATACTGAATGGAGCACTGGGTGTTATGTGCAAACAATAAATCATGGAACACT
>NW_027839731.1:0-266 GCF_054177405.1 Leptonychotes weddellii
GCAATTTTCTACAATCATTAAGCAAGGGAACTATAATTCCTCAATGACCTAATCTACAGCTCCTTTTTATCACATTGGAATATTTTAAAGTTATTTATGACTGTCCTCAATAAGAACTAAGTCCATTGGGCAGAACACACTTCAGGTTTAAAAATTCAGTAGTCATTGCCATATTCTAAATCTTAATTATATTTAATAAACTATTTTATTTTATTTTAGATAGATATTTGCCATGAAATTAGACTTAAGAATATTTGATTGAAAGC
>NW_027839732.1:0-266 GCF_054177405.1 Leptonychotes weddellii
CAGACTCCTCGCTGAGCAGAGAGCCCGATGGGGGGCTCGAACCCAGGACCCTGGAACCATGACTTGGGCCGAGGGCAGACGCTTAACTGACTGAGCCACCCAGGCATCTAATTTTTTTTAGTATTTTTGAAACCACTTTATTGGGCTGTGAGTAACAGACAAAAAGCTCTACATGGTGTGTACAAATTGATGGGTTGGGCGGCAAGTCTATCCCCGTGAAACCATCACCACCATCTGTGCCTTGAATATTCCCAACACTTGCAAAA
>NW_027839733.1:0-266 GCF_054177405.1 Leptonychotes weddellii
AGGGGCATGTTGTGTATTCAAATGGCTACTGATTTTTTGAAAAGCGTTTTGTGTACTGTCACTCTAGTATCTAGCATCGAGTCCTCAGGAGCAGAGATATTAGAGGCAAGGTAGTTAAGAGGTATTGCAATAATGAAAGCAAACTGACTTAAAAATAGCAATCAAATGGAGATGTGCGAGATAATGGAAAAGGATGAATCAAGGATAATTATCTGGCTTAAATAAATGAGTAGATGGTGACACCATTTACAGGACAGATTCAAATG
>NW_027839734.1:0-266 GCF_054177405.1 Leptonychotes weddellii
CGCGGCGACAAGCCACTGATGCTCTTCCCACGGGGCCTTCGGAAATGAGGAGCCTCAGGAAATGTGACTTGGAAATGAGAACTCAGAGTATGAAGGAAAAACATATGTATCCATCGGCTTCTCTCCTCCACTGGTCCGGGTGATGTTTTGGTCATTGACTTGCCCGTGCCTCCCGTGGCTAGCAGGTGGCACGTGCCTATGGTTAACAGGTGACATGGCTGCTCTCACCTTCAGGTCAGAGAAGTCCCGGCACAGGGAGGGGGCAG
>NW_027839735.1:0-266 GCF_054177405.1 Leptonychotes weddellii
TTATTTGACAGAGAGAGACACAGCGAGAGAGGGAACACAAGCAGGGGGAGTGGGAGAAGGAGAAGCAGGCTTCCCGCAGAGCAGGGAGCCCGATGTAGGGCTTGATCCCAGGACCCTGGGATAATGACCTGAGCCGAAGGCAGATGCTTAATGACTGAGCTGGCCAGGCGCCCAGAGAACTAAAAGTTTTTAAGAAACAGACACTAGTTCCATTTTTTTTCCTAAAAGTGAAAATGATTCATATTCATCATAAACATTAAAAAAAA
>NW_027839736.1:0-266 GCF_054177405.1 Leptonychotes weddellii
CAGAAAAGTGTCTTGGGGTCAGTAAATTTTAAACTTCACTAGGTATTTTAATTATGTATTTATATGCTATCTCCCACAATGGATTATTAAGCTAATAGCAGAAACTTGGTTTTATCTGCCCCTGTATCCCCTGTCCACCGTAGGCTATGAGGAAATGTTTGTTATTTTATTTTTTTTTATTCTTATGTTAATCCCCATAGATTACATCATTAGTTTTAGATGAAGTGTTCCATGATTCATTGTTTGTGCATAACACCCAGTGCTCC
>NW_027839737.1:0-266 GCF_054177405.1 Leptonychotes weddellii
GATGGAGCCCCCATGATGGGAGTTGTGCCCCAATAAGAAGAAGAGACACCAGAGCATCCTTTCTCTACTAATGTAAGGATACAGTGAAAAGGATCATCTGCTAGCCAGGAAGAGGACCCTCACAAAGAACCAAATCTTCTAGCTCCTTGATCTTGGACTTTCAAGCCTCCAGAAGTGCAAAAATAAATGTCTGTTTTTTTTTTTTTTTTTTAAAGATTTTATTTATTTATTTGAGACAGAGAGAATGAGAGACAGAGAGCATGAGA
>NW_027839738.1:0-266 GCF_054177405.1 Leptonychotes weddellii
ACCATATTTTCTTCATTTTGCTTTATTTTGAATCATATTCTGTCCAATGGATTGATCTTCATATAAGATTTTTTTTTTTAAAGATTTTATTTATTTATTTGAGAGAGAGAGAATGAGAGACAGAGAGCACGAGAGGGAAGAGGGCAGAGGGAGAAGCAGACCCCCTGCTGAGCAGGGAGCCCGATGCGGGACTCGATCCCGGGACTCCAGGATCATGACCTGAGCCGAAGGCAGTCGCTTAACCAACTGAGCCACCCAGGCGCCCG
>NW_027839739.1:0-266 GCF_054177405.1 Leptonychotes weddellii
CCCACATCAGGTTCCCCGCTCAGCGGTGAGTCTGCTTCTCCCTCTCCCACTCCCCCCTGCTTGTGTTCCCTCTCTCACTGTCTCTCTCTCTCTGTCATATAAATAAATAAAATCTTAAAAAAAAAAAAAAGAGACACCCACAAATTGAGTGCAAAAGCTATTTTATTTTTCTCTCTTTATCAGGCGCTACACACAGAGATCTGAAGAGCTAACTCTGGTGAGAATCCTCACCCTTAGCTGGCTTCTGCCAGTTTTCCTAGGATTTC
>NW_027839740.1:0-2228 GCF_054177405.1 Leptonychotes weddellii
CCAGGAGCGAGTCCCGCATCGGGCTCCCTGCTCAGCGGGGAGTCTGCTTCTGCTTCTGACCCTCTCTCCTCTCGTGTTCTCTCTCTCATTCTCAGATAAGTAAATAAAATCTTTAAAAATAAATAAATAAATAAATAAAATCAAGATCAGACCATGGAATGTTCTTGGGAGAATTCTTCCCCTTCTTTGGTGTATGTGGTTATATCTGGAAGCCACCAAGGGAACACTAAAAATGACAAAGCTCAAACCACAAAGTCATCACATATTCTTCCAACACATAGTCTTGTAAAGTATTTCTGTGATTTAAGAAAAAGGAAAACAATTTACTATTTATTCTCAAATAATGATTATACTGTTCTACCACTTGACAACTTATAAAACACATTCAATATCCATTCCTTATTTCAAGGACTGATACATCTAATTCAAAAACAGTATCATCAATAAAACAGAGAATAAAAAAGATAAACCAAAAACTCTTAACTACAGAGAGAACAAACTGATGGTTACCAGAAGGGCGGTGGGTGGGTGGCGTGAGAGGATGGGGAAAACAGGTGATGGGAATTAAGAGGACACTTAACTATACAGGAATTTAAAAAACATATATATCTTCTTTAAAAAAAACAAAACAAAAACAAAAATAATATCCTGAATATGTAACAAAAGTAATTCTAGGACAAAAACATGCATAAGAAATGGAGCCAAAAAAAAAAAAAAAGCATTCTCATTTTTATTAACAACAATGGAAGAAAGAATTCTATAAGTGATTAAGGTTTCAAAAATATAATGGACATGACTGAGTCACCAGGGAAAAAAGTAGGAGGGGGCATTGAAAGTTAGCATGTTCTTTTTTTTTTTAAAGATTTTATTTATTTATTTGAGAGAGAGAATGAGATAGAGAGAGAGCATGAAAGGGGGGAGGGTCAGAGAGAGAAGCGGACTCCCCGCTGAGCAGGGAGCCCGATGCGGGACTTGATCCTGGGACTCCAGGATCATGACCTGAGCCGAAGGCAGTCGCTTAACCAACTGAGCCACCCAGGCGCCCCAGTTAGCATGTTCTTCTGAACCCAGTCTTTACCATTTAATAACAAAATACAAGCTTTTAATCAAACTCAACTCCTTCATAAAAACAAACAAAAAACTCAACTCCTTTGGGCTAACTAGACTTTACACTCTTTGTGTCCTAGTTCTTGTTTCTCCCCGAGTCACACTTGGTGCGGAATGTTTAATGTTTTGTTAACTTGTTACTTACATGTTTCGTATTTTCTCCCACTCTTTTAGCCCCAGACCCCCGGGCCTGTCCCCCATGAGAGCCAGGTGTTCAAGGATGCCAGTGGTCCTTAGAATGAGAAGAAATTTCCAGTCAGCTCGTCTGGCAGACGAGGATTCTGGAGGCTGAGCCTGCTGACCCTGTATGACTCCCAGGCCTGTCCCAGCCAAAGAAGCAGCTAGGGGGAAGGTCAGGTCACAAAGGACCAGAGAAGAGCAGACCCCTGACTCTGGGACATGGATCCACGCAGCAGCCCTGGGATGAAAGTCCATTCCATTGAAATAATGAGGTGGCCAGAGTGGGGACATAAGGGGCTCTTTAATTTTTTTAAAAACTTGAGCCAGAACCTGTGCAGCAACTTGATAATCCGTATATAAATCCCAACTAAAACAAGCAGGCTGTAATCAGAAAATTCCCACCGCGGATACAACCTTAATGGCACGTCTTCTCACATAGTGAATCAACTTTGGTTCCTCCCTAAAACAGCCTGTGTGTGTGTGACAAAGTCTGGGACAAAAAGGAGGATTACTTGAATTGTAAGAAGCATCCAGGCAGGGGGAAGATATTCTCCTCATAAAAATCTCTCTCCCAGGGGCGCCTGGGTGGCTCAGTCAGTTAAGCGTCTGCCTTTGGCTCAGGTCACGATCTCAGGGTCCTGGGATCGAGCCCCCTGTCAGGCTCCCTGCTCACTAGGGAGGCTGCTTCTCCCTCCCCCTCTGTCCCTCCACCAGCTTGGGCTCTCTCTCTCTCAAATAAATAAAATCTTAAAAAAAATTCTTTCTCCCAGAAGATGAAGTAGACATATTTTTCCCTATTCTACCCACTAAGTACAACTAAAATCCCTGGACGTCACATATACAAGGAAGATGAGACTGGGAAGGAAGCAGAAGGCCCACCAGATAGGGGACTTGGGACCCGAGGAAGAACACCCTGGTGAGTTCCTGGAGTTCTCTTTCTG
>NW_027839741.1:0-266 GCF_054177405.1 Leptonychotes weddellii
CATTATACTATCATCTCATAATGCAGGGACTATCCTTTATTGGATTTTATATGGCCAGTAACCAGCACAGTGCCTGGCCCTACTGGTTCTCACTCTCCCACTGCCTCTTTCTCTCTTGCTTACTTGCTTTCTTCTCCCTCTCTTTCTGTGTGTGTGCGTGTGTGTGTATATATGCACATACACACTTTCTTTTTTTTTTTCTTTTTTTTTTTATTCTTATATTAATCCCCATACATTACATCATTAGTTCTAGATGAAGTGTTCCA
>NW_027839742.1:0-266 GCF_054177405.1 Leptonychotes weddellii
GGGAGTGAGAGAAGCAGGAAAAGGCAAAGGAAAAAGGCTGAGCAAGGATGGGGTCTCCACTGGAACCTTTGCTGTGATGGAGGGTGACTCAGGCACACAAATTACACCCTAGTTACATCCTTTTTTTTTTTTTTTTTAAAGATTTTATTTATTTATTTGACAGAGACAGAGATAGCGAGAGCAGGAACACAAGCAGGGGAAGTGGGAGAGGGAGAAGCAGGCTTCCCGCCGAGCAGGGAGCCCGATGTGGGACTCGATCCCAGGAC
>NW_027839743.1:0-266 GCF_054177405.1 Leptonychotes weddellii
CATATGATACATGTCTTTCTCTGTTTGACTTATTTCACTCAACATAATACCCTCCAGTTCCATCCACGTCGTTGCAAATGGCAAGATCTCATTCCTTTTGATGGCTGCATAATATTCCATTGTAAATATACTCTCTTTTTGCTACAGAAATAAAACAAGCTTTTGAAATGAAAAATAATAATTTGGTTGCTTGTTAAAATGTAGAACACTTTCAAAGACTCCAATTTTGTTTATGGTAACTGCTGAATATTCAAGTGTTCTTAAGG
>NW_027839744.1:0-266 GCF_054177405.1 Leptonychotes weddellii
ATTGTTCTTGGTCAGTTGTACCTCAGTAAAGCCGAAAAAATTCCCAAGACTTAAAAAAAGAGAAGAACTTGGGGCGCCTGGGTGGCTCAGTTGGTTAAGCGACTGCCTTCGGCTCAGGTCATGATCCTGGAGTCCCGGGATCGAGTCCCGCATCGGGCTCCCTGCTCGGCAGGGAGTCTGCTTCTCCCTCTGACCCTCCTCCCTCTCATGCTCTCTGTCTCTCATTCTCTCTCTCTCAAATAAATAAATAAAATCTTTAAAAAAAA
>NW_027839745.1:0-266 GCF_054177405.1 Leptonychotes weddellii
CGAGATCTCGAATACCCCATGCTGTTCCATCTATTCCAAGATGTTGCTGCTCAAAATTCTCACCCATTTCTTAAGTCTCTTAATGAAAATCAAAGCAATACTATCTTCCCTGACAAGAGAGACCAAAGACAGAGAAAAGACTTACAATAAAAGGGAATTAAGTTGAGGCTTAAAATGCAGGAAATAGCACAGCTTGTGATGTCAGGAAACCCCAGGTTTGAATCCTGCCTCGCCTTTCTTGCTAACCCAGTGATCTTAGACAAATA
>NW_027839746.1:0-266 GCF_054177405.1 Leptonychotes weddellii
AGTAGTGAGCCATTAAAGAGAGCCTAGAACAATGAGGAAGCGCAGGGAGGTTTAGGAAGGTTCGAACACGCCACTCAGCTCTGCTCTGTACAAGGAGCACTCGGGAAGTCTATTTCTGCTGGTTGGCGGGAGCGAGTCTGGTAAGCGCGGGGGCTGGGGGCGCCCAGCAAATCAGCCGCGGGTACAAGGCTCAGCCATGGGCGCAGCGGCGGGCTGTGTTTGAGCACAGCCCCGGCCTCCGTCACATGGCGCTGCCTGCTGGGCAT
>NW_027839747.1:0-266 GCF_054177405.1 Leptonychotes weddellii
GTTGAAACCTTTATGAGAAGATCCTCATATATTCAACCAGTGTTACATAAATATGCAAAATTACTACGAAAAAAATCTTTGGATGTAAATGTAGTCTCCAGTGCCTTGCAAATAAGTCAGTATTCTGCAAACAAAGGGTATATGTTAAATGGCCACTTCTACTATAAAAGACACTACCTTTGGAAAAACAGTACTTCTATCTTAGGAGCAAGAGGAGTGGTGTGTGACAAGATGGGGAATGAGAGGGAGGATGGAGGAAGATACGA
>NW_027839748.1:0-266 GCF_054177405.1 Leptonychotes weddellii
AGAGCATGAGCAGGGAAGAGGGGCAGAGGGAGAGGCAGAAGCAGACTGCCCGCTGAGCAGGGAGCCGGAGAGGGGACTTGATCCCGGGACTCCAGGATCATGACCTGAGCCGAAGGCAGTCGCTTAACCAACCGAGCCACCCAGGCACCCTAAATAAATAAAATCTTTTTTTTTTTTTTTTAAGATGTTATTTATTTATTTGAGACAGAGAGAATGAGATACAGAGAGCATGAGAGGGAGGAGGGTCAGAGGGAGAAGCAGACTCC
>NW_027839749.1:0-266 GCF_054177405.1 Leptonychotes weddellii
AAGAATTTTTAATGAGAAGTCCAAATCTGAGATTTAAGAAAAGAGATATAGTGACATAAACACATGGATGAAAGCTGCTTCCAGAAGGGAAGTACACATCGGACAAAATATGCTGAGTGGTATTTTGACTAGCCTCATAATGCTAAATGTCAAGGGATTGTTTTTTCCTGCTAGGACTAGCAAAAAAAAAAAAAAAAAATTCTTTTTTTATTCAAAAACTGCTATGACCCATGTAAGCAGCTTGTGGTAAAAAACAACAACAACAA
>NW_027839750.1:0-266 GCF_054177405.1 Leptonychotes weddellii
AACAATGAATCATGGAACACTTCATCTAGAACTAATGATGTAATGTATGGGGATTAACATAAGAATAAAAAAAAAAAAAAAAACCATACATGCATAGTAACCAAAAATATTCCTTAAGTTAAGAAAAAGTTATTTATTAATTTGTACAGAGTTGTTCTATAGCCAGTCTTTTCCATTTTTAACACATGACAATAACTATACCAATGGTAGTAGTATCTTGATCAATCATAAATTATATTTCCTCAGGTCTAGAGGGTCTAAATAGA
>NW_027839751.1:0-13387 GCF_054177405.1 Leptonychotes weddellii
AAATAAATAAATAAAATCTTTAAAAAAAAAAAAAGAGGGCACATTCTGCATGGAGCACTGGGTGTTATGCACAAACAATGAATCATGGAACACTACATCAAAAACTAATGATGTAATGTATGGTGATTAACATAACAATAAAAAATTTTTTTAAAAAGAAAATATAAATATTTAAAGGCTGGGCAGAGGGAAATGAGCCCTCAGTGGCTACAGAGAATTATCAATGAGAACGAAAAGTTTGAATGAGGGGAGAGTAGTGCCATGAAGTCAGGAGAGGAAAGAAGCCAATTGTGTCAAATCCTGCCAGGAGGCCAAGTGAGAGAAAAGTGAAAAGCGCTCATTGGCTTAATTAACAAAAAGGCATGTGGAGATCTGGGGACATATCAGAGAAGTTTAAGGTGCAAAGTGGAGATAAGGAGGTGGAAAGATCAAGTTAACACTTTCAAAGAGCTGGTGGAAAGGAAAGGAAGGCAGCCTTCAATAACTAGAGGGATTCTTTTTTTTTAATATCATAGAGGAATATATTATAAATAATCATAGAATAAAACAGTGAAGAGAGAATTTGAAAGTACAGAAGAATTGAAGATAATTATGGATGAAATACTTAGGATGAGAATGGAGTACAGACAACAACCGCTACTTGCACCAAGCTAATTTGGTGATAATGGTAGGTTCAGAAATCTTAAAGTGGAATGAGGTTTAGCTACTCGTCCATAGCTTCACCACCAACTTATCATAAAAACAAGTCTTGGTCTGAATTCTGTCATATATGCTGACAACTATTGAACAAATATTTATTACCCAGCAAATTAAAAACACTCTATTCAACCTGTTCTGTAAGTTTGATGAAGTCCTAGCTTTCTACCTTTTTAGTGCACAGCCATCATCTTGCATAAATTTCCCTCAAGAATGTCATGATAATATTCCAGAAAAAGTATTTATTCATCCTTATAGTTGGCATCTAGCAACCAGAAATCTTACTTTACATGACTGGACTCAGGAGTGCTTAGGGTTGGGGACTCAGGTTCCAACTTTAAAAACAACAACAACAACAAAAAAACAACTTCAATTTGTATACTTTAATCATGTAAGAATCAGGTATATAGCTAAAGTTATTTTAGCCAAATCACAATCTTAAAAATCATCAGTTTCACCAATGAGATCTTAAATCCAATAGTGATCATGTTCAGAAGACAAATTTCACTATTGAAAACCCATTTTAGACCTTCAACATGATAATTTGCAAACGTGTGATTGTTCAGAGATTTGGATAAGATCATAATGTAGACTTTCTGATCAGTCCTGATTGGAGTAACTTGTTAGTTTAATATAGTTTAAGTTAATGGGGCGCCTGGGTGGGTCAGTCAGTTGAGCATCTAACTCTTGATTTTGGCTCAGGTCATAATCTCAGGGTTGATAGCAAGTCTTACGATGGCTCCACGTTGGGTGTGGAGCCTTCTTAAGATTCTCCTTCTCCCTCTGCCCCTCCCCCCTCCTCTCTCTCTCTCTGTCTCTCCTCCCAACCCCAAGAAAAAGTACATATATATGTATACACACACACACATATGATATGTGTATATATACACATATATATACATAGTTTAATTTAACTAGCATAGATATGTTGAACTGTTGATGCTGAAGTGTTTTCAAGTAGACAGATATCATGATGTATGGACTTGGACAAAAAAACTAGGAGTCATCTAAAACAGGTTATTCTCCAGAGAAATATTTTCAGGAATGAAAATGGAGGGCAAATTGTGAGGTTTCATTTTTTGTTGTTTTGTTTTATTGAGCTTTTTTTTTTTAATTATTAGATTTTCTTTTTCTGAATTGTCAAAGTAGAATGTGAGTGAACTTTACTGCACCATAAGTAAATTTTCTTTTGCTGAGACTAAAGCAGCCAAACTTAGAAATATAAACAAAGCAAAATATGAACAGTCTGCTTGGACTCTATTCCCTCTAAATCCATCTACAGTCTTTCATTTTTCTACCCTAATACCAAGGAAAGGCAATTTTAGATCCTTCCAGCAAGTTAAAATACAAAAAGAGATTTCTCAGAAGACTGAGATACACATTGGCAGAATGTTCTCTTCAGTCTTAGTGAGAACTAGTGAAGGCTGTCCATTCTTACCTTCTCAAACAAGTGCAGTCAGTGCAGAATTCTAGGAGTGAGCATTATGGCTAAATGAAATGTCCCTAAACCAGACCAACGTTTGCACACACCTCTTGCATGAAAGTGAACACAATCAAAGAGGTCTGTGAACTATTTATTCTTAGCAAACTGGAGTCCAGTAACAAAATTCAATTAAAAAAAAATATATAAAATTTAATATGTTGATGGAGGACATTAAAAAGTAGCATGGCAAGTAATTTAGAAAGAGAAATGAGCCCAAATAGATTATTGCAATACATTATGCAAAATATAAATACATAAAAAGAAAAGTTTATGTTTTTCTACCTAAACAGAAATCAGTCTCCACAGCTCATCCATATAATGAAAATGCAAAGAGATGGAGACAGATAGCAGAGTATAAAGTGCAGGCATCAGAATAACAGCAGCATGTGTGACAAGGCAGAATGTTTTGCATGGCAGAGATTCAATTTAAGCAAACGTGCAAGGAGTCCCTAAAGGCAAAATACTGGTGCAGATAGGACTGTTACACAAACATGAAACCAAAAAGAATGATAACTCATTCAGGCCTGATATTCAGCCTCTTGTGGCACAAGGTTTTTAATGTGGCAAAAACAGAAAAGCAAAGCAGGTTTTGGTGCACTCTATATAGGCCTTAATTATTAAGTAAATCTATACACAGAGCACCCATAATGTTATTTTGCTACTGTTTAATTCTTAATTATTTTCCTTACAATTCAAAAGAACCCATGTTTTGCAGATGGTAACTTGCACAACTTGTGAGGACAGACAGATTCAACTGAATATCATGTTAGATCCAGTGTCAAGGCAGCGTTGGGTATTGATTAAAAGCATAGACACTGAAGTCAGACTGCAGAATTTAAATTCTGGAATGCCTCTTGCTAGCTACGTGACCATAAGCAATTTGCATATCTTCTCTAAGCCTCAAATTCCTCGAAGTAACCTTAAAATACTCACAATTTCTACCTCATGCAATTGCTATGAGTTTTCACAGACACTTCTAAAAGACTTAGAATAGTACTTGAATCATTAAAAGTACTTGATCACGGGGCGCCTGGGTGGCTCAGTCAGTTAAGTGTATGCCTTCAACTCGGGTCATGATCCCAGGGTCCTGGGATCGAGCCCCACGTCAGGCTCCCTGCTCCACGGGGAGCTTGCTTCTCCCTCTCCCACTCTCCCCTGCTTGTATTCTCTCTCTCGCTGTCAAATAAATAAATAAGTAAATAATCTTTTAAAAAAAAGTACTTTATCACTATTTGTAGTTATTATTATAAAACAAGGAATTCATTGCACAGCATAGAACTCTGGCTCTTCCTGCCTCCTTCTTTACCATGTCCTTGTCATTTAGCTTAAACACAAGAAAACAATTCATTTGGAAGGAATTGACAGCAGTATTCTTTACGGTACCAAGATGATGCTATGACACCTTTGATTTACTTGTATGAAAGTTGTATCACCCCAAAGGGGAAAATCTCATTTTTTTTTTTTGGTCATTATCAATGAAGTACAACTAGGAAAAAAAGAAATCCATTCTATGAATGTATAATGGAACACAGGGGTTAAAAGTTTAGTTGAATAGATGCTAAATGGTTTCACAGTTTCAGAAGGCTTTTATGTTTTTAAACTCTGCCTATGCTAGAAGGAGCCAGCAAGTTTTAATCAAAATCCTATTATTAGAACACACACACAAGGAATCTGTATAGATCAATCTGGCTAATTGCTCCAGTACAACACTAAAAAACTTCAAAAGGATATGAAAAGAAAGAAAAGCATTAATATTGGACCACAGAGCTCATTACCTTATGGACTATATTTAAGAACTGTATTGAATTAACTGGTCCAATTGAATCAAATCAAAATATCTTCAATCCAAAGGATTTTAGTGTAATGAGATGATGATAGGACAATTGTGAAATATCTAAAATTTTATTTTGTTTTCATAATTTGTTTAGATGGTCTTAGAATATCATGTAAATTTGAATGATCAGATTTTCTGGTCACATCTGCTTTAGGCATGATTATATTTTAAAAAAAAACATGTTTCTTAACTATGTTGTACTGAGCTATATGCAGTTTTAGAATAGGATAAATCCAAACTACTATGGACATATTGAAAAAATTGTGCTCAGAAGAAACTCAGATTCTTATCATTTTTACTCATAGTTTTAAAAATAAGTCCTAAGCTTGGCATTTTTACCAATCACAAAATCATGCATATTCGTATTATAGTTAAGAGCACACCTACTACTTGTTTATTTGGTTTTAGCATAATGCAGTAAAGTGCATTTGATGATTACAGGTTGACTTTAATTAAAAAATTTTTATCAGTTATTTCAGTGAACATGTCAACCACCAATACCTCCTTTATAGCTTGTTTTCAAACTATAGTCTTCACAAGCCATTCTTTTCCTAATTTAGCTTATTGGTTAGACGATTTATTTCTTTTGTTTTAGTTAAAGTATAGTTGACATACGAGGGTATATATGTGCCACATCTTCTTTATCCATTCATCTATCACTGGACACTTCAGTTGTTTCCGTATCACAATTCAATGAATTCAATTCAATGAATTATTGAATGCACATCAAACTTTACTTCTTTATCATATCATCCATGGTTTTAGAGTACTCATGGTCTATTTTACTTCAAGTTTATCTGTTGTGATAAGAATTGAAAATGGAATTTTCATACTGCAGCAATACGACTCTTTCTTTTAAGAGTTTTAGCTGAACGAGGACACAAATATGTTTAGCACAAGCTACTTTCTTTATTTGGCCCTAGCTATTTAACAACTTAACAAATCGGGATACCTGGGTGGCACCGTTGGTTAAGCATTCAACTCTTGGTTTTGGCTCAGATGGTGATCTCAGGATCGTGAGATCAAGCTCTGTAAAAAGGAGAGGGGTGGGGGGATGGGTTAGCCTGGTGATGGGTATTAAAGAGGGCACATATTGAATGGAGCACTGGGTGTTATATGCAAAAAATGAATCATGGAACACTACATCAAAAACTAACAATGTAATGTATGGTGATTAACATAACATAATAAAAGAAAAAGAAAAAGATTCTCTCTCCCTCTGCCCCTCCCTTCTCTAAAATAAATAAATAAATCTTAAAAAAAAAACAACTTAGTAATCATGTCAAGCATCACAGCATTGACACAGAGAATACTTAACTACAATTGCTTGTATAGTCTTCCAAACTTTTTGTGGCTTTGAAAAAAACCACAACAGAACAACTGTTCATGTTAATGTATCTGTTCTATAGTGAGAGTCCTGTGAAAGATGAGAAATAGCCTATAAAATGTGGATAATTTGAATAAAAAAATCAGAGTCTGTTACTTAAGCTAACTTCCAATAATGATGTAGTTCTATCTTGGGACCCTCTTCAGAAGGTTCTAAACTGAAGCAATGAGATTCTTTTATTTGCTCTAAAAGAATTATTTGGCTTCTTTTGTACCAAATGTCAGATTTGCTTTCTTTTCCATATAGGTAAATGTGATTGAAAAGAGTCTTCATAAGAAGCATATTTTGCATGTCGTTCTTTATATAACAAATTCTCCTTATCCTTTCAGTGCTGCACAACCACTGTGTTTTTCTTATTTTAAGTATTTGATGTGATAGGTATTAACAGATACCGATGGCTCATTTCTGTTCAATATGTTCTAATGCAGGCAGAAAGAACTGGCATCCAGCTGGAAAAGAGAAATGGTTCATTCCTTTCTTGTTATTCTCAGCAAATGCAAGTGGGCTTTTTTTGTTGTTGTTCAACCATGCTTTCTAATTACTGATTTGAATGGTTCTGTAGATTAAAAATAAAGTTCTTAATTGAGTATAAATGAGTTTGGAAAATATCCAAATGGCAAAGCTTTTCTCTTCTAACATTTATTAGAATCAAGATGTTTCCTAATTGAAGCAGCTATAACTTTACTATATCCTTTAAAATCTTGTATGCTCATGTCTTATGGGAAAGAGCACTGGGGTTTTATTTTGTATGGTTTGGGAGCTCAATTAGGATGTATAAATATATTAAAATACCCACAGAACAGATTTTTATCAAATTAACTGCTTTATTTCTTGGAAACTCCAGAGAAACTTCACACCAGCATGACAACAGCCACCACAAGTTTTTTGGTTTTAAATACATTTAAGACAAGTAATCATAATACTTTATATAGCTTGAGGCAATGTGTGCACATTTTAGGAAGTGATAGCATGACTGAACAATAAGCATCTGATACAGACCTAACTAATGCCTCATTACAGACACACAGACACCCCCAACCCCTACCTCCTCATCCAACTGGGCCAATAACTAATTCTCTTCACTTTCCATTCTTCCGGGACTTTCTTGGACTGAGCCTAACTTCATCAGCTGTGCTAATCACTCCACATTATTTTCATTAAATAGTATTAGTGAAGTTAATTGTTTCATTAGATATATTTCATTACTTTGATTATTTAATTTGAATATATGTAATATACAAAATTAGATGTGTTATATTACAACAGTAAAATAGGTAGGGACACATATATGTACATTTGAGTAGTATTATATATATATACATATATAACACGTGTGTGGGGGTATATACATATATACTTTATACATGCCTTAAAATTATTGAATGTTTACTACTGTAAATTGTGAGATAAGGTTATTTCAGATAGATCTAATAAAAGGAAAAAATTCCCTTGGAATCTTTGAAATAATCTATTAGGTGACGCTTTATTATAAATTGAATATTCACATTTTCCTTTCAACTGTTTTTTTAACTCTTCCATTCATAAGACACAAGCTTAGTAGATTTGGGATATTTGGTTTGTAACTGGCAGATCTGAGAGAAGAACACAAGTGTTCTGACGACACATACTTTATTCTGACTACTGCATCAGGCTAAATATCCAGTTATATTTGTTCTTTAATCTTATTGACTACTAAGAAAGCAAATACTAATATGAAATATACCTCTAAAATATTTAGAGAGCATCTTCCATCACTGGGTTCCAATTTAATATTGGCTCGAGTCTCCTTCAAAGAAATGTATGCATGAAGCTTGTCGTAAAGTCTCACCTTAAAATGAATTATATGATATAGCAAAACAAATATTTCCAGTTTCAAATGCTTTGTGGTAGTATCAGTAGGCATCATGGTATATTATACTAATATACCAACATTATTATGCTAGTATATTAATATAATATTATTGTCATAAAAAATCTTATTGGCTGTGTAGTCTTTTTAAGAAAATCAGGTTTCAAAGAAATGAGGTTATTTGTCCAAAGGCATATTATTAGCTAATGGCTAATAATAGAACACATGACAGAACTATTGACAGAAATAAAACTAAAAATCAGTCTCTTGAACACCAAGGTAATACAATGCCTGCTGCACTGAAGCCCCTCGACCCCACTGCAGGAAAGGTGTAAGGATGTTTAGCTGTAACTTAGTGATGGCTCACTTCTGCAAAACGTGGGAAATTATCCCAGGCTCTCAGTGAGACTCACAGGCTTTCTGTGAACTCATTAGATTTTGTGAAGCCGTGTACTCTTTGCAAGTACATATTTTACTCATATTCTGGTATTTCTAATACTCACTATATGAAATCTGAAAATTGGTACACGAGAATGACTATAAGAAGAATTACTGTTGGGGTGCCTGGGTGGCTCAGCCGTTAAGCATCTGCCTTCAGCTCAGGTCATGATCCCAAGGTCCTGGGTTCAAGCCCCACTTCGGGCTCCCTGCTCAGCGGGAAGCCTGCTTCTCCCTCTCCCACTCCCCCTGCTTGTGTTCCCTCTCTCGCTGTGTCCCTCTGTCAAATAAATCAATAAAATCTTTAAAAAAAAAAAAAAGAAGAAGAAGAAGAATTACTGTTTTCAGGTAGAAGAAATGTCTCAGAAATTGTGAAAAAAAAGTTATAAGTAATATACGTGAAAATAAGCCTTTTCAATAACTATGGTCCAAAGATAGAAAAGGTTCACTAAGGAGATAATGAGTTCCCTGTCAATGAAGGAGTTGAAGCAGAGGCAGAAATACTACTTGCCAGTATGTCGTATTACAAAATCATAAACTACTGGCAGTTTCCTTAGGTGATCTGTAAAGTTCCTTCAAATTCTGAATTTCTATCGTTACGTATATATTGAGTTGTCACACACAGTTTGCACTTGTCATAACTACCAATTAAAAACTCATAGAAAACATACATCATTATTTGCTGCCCTGCTTTTGGTATTTTATCAATTTTGTTTTCATATCGCTTTTATTTTGAAAGAATTTAAAAATAATTTTAGAAACTACATGTCTTTACTTAGCAAGCATATGTGAATATAAGGAAAAGAATCGCATTAAAATGCAGCCTTACATATTGAGCTAATTGGTTGGTGATTGTTTACATTCATCATTTAAAAAAATATTACTCTATTTAAAATAGTATCAATTTTT
This sequence comes from Leptonychotes weddellii, assembly GCF_054177405.1. Taxonomy (NCBI): domain Eukaryota; kingdom Metazoa; phylum Chordata; class Mammalia; order Carnivora; family Phocidae; genus Leptonychotes; species Leptonychotes weddellii. Next base: position 8,597 of record NW_027839751.1, read on the forward strand.
AAAACACACAAAAACTAATCTGCTTATATAGATTATAATTAGCTATATGATATAAAGCAAACCAATGTATTGTTTACAAAGTTTAAAATACAGGTTTGTCTTCCAATTAACTTCATGAGATAGCATTTTTGTCTGTCAAGCATTTTTGAACACCTTTATGCCATTGGAACCCTTTGTCGTTTGGCAGTAAACCTGCTGTGTTAAATTCTGGCCAGTTAACATACTAGCTAGAAGACGATGTGCCATGTTCAAAATGAATTGAGCCCCTGAAGAAACCCTACTAAAAAAGCCTTATTCGTTTTCTGAGCATAGCCTCAAAATCAAAGTAACAAAAATACTACTAGGCACTCCACTGCCTCCACAGAGGAAATTCTGGATAAACATGCCATGTAATTAATTTAACAGTTTTTCAAGCTCAAATCAGTTGACAGAGAAATTCTGGAGAGATCCTCATTTCCCTATTCCTATTTCTGTAATCTTATTAGCATATTGTGACAGTAAAAGCCATTACTAATAATAAATTAGGCCTTAATTGTAAATGATATTCTGATGAAATTTAGAAAAAAAAAAGTGTTTCTGGTCTCAACATTTTCATGTGCCTATCAGCAGTTATACAGACAAAAATCAGTATTAAGTTGTAACTCAGCAATAGGCTTGAAAATCATCTATACCATTATTATTATTATTTTGTTGTCTCTCATAGGGACATCAGACAGCTGGTTTCAAAGATAATAGCAGTAACAATTATTTGCATCATAGCCCTAGCTAACTAGATAGCTGAAAACATCTGTTATGATCTTCAATTCCTCTAACCTGTCCCTGGAGAGACTTTGATCGCTGAAATATCCTTTTTTTTTTTTCCATTGGTCTCTGCAATAATCATTTTTGCAAAATACAGATTACTTGATACTTAAGGAAATTGACTCTAATGCTGCTTTTGTCTTTTTGAATTTAAAACTGAAGGAGGGGAAAATTAAGGAAAACTTTTGAAGAAAATTATCTTGCCAGACTTAGAATTTTATGGTCATAGCTTTCTTGCATTGCCCTTTTAAACTATGGCCATTGTTTTTCTCTGATATATTAGCTCATAAAAAATAAAGGTACTAATATTTGAACTAACACATCAGAGATTCACTAGACCATTATCATTTTGATCCATTGAAACATACAGACAAAGCTATTAAAAAAATTGGGGGGCACTCTAACCAAATAATTAAATCAGAGGTATTTGTGACACAACCGTGTATTAGCAGTATACTAGACTCTGGGATTTTCGGTGCACACAAAATTTGTAAGTCATATGGTCTGTTCCAGCACTGATTTCAAGCTTGCAGAAGAGCTTTAAACCATTAACACATGAGACAAAATGCAAATCCTAAGATATGGAATACGTACAGTGGTGTTCATCAGAAAGAAATCAGTGTATACAAAGGGGATTGGGAAGGGAAGATTTTAATTCTCAGTGGTCAGCACCCTCAGGACAGCAGCAAGTGAGTCTGGGTTACCAGAGTTAGGCACTCAATGAGTATGTGCTGTGTGCATAAACAAATGAATGCATAAGTGAATGAATGAAAATAGGGAAATCTTTGAAAAGAAATGAAATCTGATCTGGTTTTGGGGAATGGATTCAGTTTTTGTGGTTTGACAGTATGAAAAAGGGAGAGGAATAGCATAGCCAATGGTTTTTGTGATGATGAGGGAAAGGATAGAATGAAAAGGTGAGTGTGGGAGGTAGGGCAGGGGTGTCCTTGATGGTGGAGGGGAGAGGGATAGTAAAGAGAAACTATTTGCTCAGTTATAAGGCTCATTTGAGACCTAATGAGAAAAATATTTCATGCTAGCATGAGGGTACATTATAGAAGTCTATAATGATGGGTTAAAGAATTTGATTTTAAACCGTTTTTAAAATTTCTTCAGTAGAAAAAAAAATCATGAGGAACGCTGAGTAAAACATGAAGAGATTGGAAGTACTATAAACAACTTGGTCTATTAGGTAAGACATTTTAATGGTTTTACCCAATTAGTGTAAAATCAAAGAAATACGATGTTTGAGAGACCATAACAAGTATTTATTTAATAAGACTTCATGACAATTAGATATGTGCAACAAGAAGAAATCTCCAATGCTGGGAAATGTAGATAATATTTTTTTAAATATTTTATTTATTTATTTATTTATTTGAGAGAGTGAGAGTAAGAGAGAATGAGCAGGGAGAACGGCAGAGGGAGAGGGAGAAGCAGACTTCCCACAGAGAAGGGAGCCTGATCCCACGGTCCTGGGATCATGACCTGAACCAAAGGCAGATGCTGAACTGACTGAGCCACCCAGGCACCCCAAAATGTAGGTAATATTAATGAAGTTGAAGATGTTGTACAATAAGACTACATTGAAATGAAAGATCACTTCAATTTTGAACATCTGAAGTCTGATGATTCAACTAAGTTCTTGAATGGAAATAGTAAATAGGCAATTGGAAGTCAGGTCTGGAATTCTGTTGAAAAATTGTATTTGGAGCTATTGAATTTACAGTAATCAGCAAAGATGGATATTGAAAAAAATAAACAAGAATCATCTCTCAAAGTGAATAGTATTTACGTTTGCTTAAGTTACAAATCAATCTTGGAATGGTTCCAAACATATTTGTCTCCTGTCAAATTACTTTTTGTTGTTAGCAGCATTCTGGGTGTTTCACTGTAGTGTTAACTTTTTATGAGCTTGTTTTTATAGAGAAAACCTATACTTTTGATCAAACTGTATACATCATAATTCCAATATTTTACATGTAGTGAAGCTGTTAGAATTTAAAGATCAATTAGTCCTAAAAAGCTGTATATTAATGAATTAATACATGTTTCTTCTTGTAAACAAATGCTTTGAGTCTGAATAGTACTAAAATTTATAAACCATGTATTTATTTAATAAAACAAAGAAGACATCCCTATTTTTAAATTTCTCCAACTATATCAATATTTCTTGGCTAACTTGTTTTCATCTTTTAGTGCTGTGAGATTTCAATGAAGCTCATTCTCTTTTTATAAATATTCTTCAAATTCTACCTGCTGTGAGCCTAGGTTAGGATAATTGAACTCAAGAGAATATTTTAAAGTACAAGAAAAAAAATAGGGCAGCAAGAAAACATATGGTTTCCTAATTATGCTATATTCTCTGTCTCTCTTTCTCCCTCTCTCTCTCTCCCTTCCTCTTTCCATCTCTCTCTGTCACTGTCTCCCCCTCTCTCTCTTTCTCTCTCTCCCTTTGTCCATCTCTCCATCTCTCTCTCTGTCTCTGTCTCACATGATTTCTTCCCCCAATCCACTGTGCATAACCGGTTCTGTCATAAACAGACTCTGCAGATGGAACAACAGTGACAATCATTTCACTGTGGAAAATTGGTATTTATTTAGTCTTTCAATTGTGTTTGCTAGATAACTAGAATTTGGGAGGTTACAAATGAATGCCTGTACAGAAACTCTGCTGTCAATAGGAGCTCTGTTTTATAACTGCCCAAACATTGGAGAATTCGAGGAGTCTCAATATGGAGGGTTGTTTATAATAAAAACCATTGCACTTAAATAACATGTTTTCACAGAGGACTTGGGCTTTAGTACTACAGAAATATACTGTAGCCTTTTTTATTTATTTTTAATAATGCTCAGGTTTCACATGGTGTTACTCTTCTGTCATCTTACTGAATAGACACAAGTGCGGTGAATCTGTAATATTCCAAAAGCATCAATAATCATGAAATTCTATTTGGAATAGTCATGTGCACCCTATGTATTGAGTATAAGTCATAGTTAAGTTTGTGTAGTTTCCACATAGGTTATTGCTCCAGGTTTCAAGAATAAGATTAAGTCTCTTCTAAAAATTAAAGCATATAGGAAAATATGTTCCACATCATATCATCAGGGACATTCATATTAAAACAAAAATGAGATACCACTCCATACCTATTAGAATGGCAAAAATCCAGAATACTGACATCAAATGCTGGCAAGGGTGTGGAGCAACAGGAATTCTCATGTATTACTGGTGGGTGCAACAAGGTAGAGCCACTTTGGAAGACAGTCTTGTGGTTTCCTACAAAACTAAACTTACTTTTGTTTCACTAGCTTTTGGAGATGTATCTTGAAAGAAGTTGCTGTGGGCGATGTCAAAGAGGTTACTGCCTATGTTCTCCTCTAGGATTTTGATGGATTTCTGTCTCACATTGAGGTCTTTCATCCATTTTGAGTTTATCTTTGTGTATGGTGTTAGAGAATGGTCGAGTTTCATTCTTCTGCATGTGGCTGTCCAATTTTCCTAGCACCATTTATTGAAGAGACTTTTTCCCATTGCATGTTTTTTCCTCCTTTGTCAAAGATTATTTGACCATAGAGTTGATGGTCCATATATGGGTTCTCTATTCTGTCCCATTGGTCTATAAAGAACTTCTCAAACTCAACACCCAAAAAACAAATAATCAAGTCAAAAAATGGGCAGAAGATATGAAAAGACACTTCTCTGAAGAAGACATACAAATGGCTAACAGACACATGAAAAAATGTTCATCATCATTAGCCATCAGGGAAATTCAAATCAAAACCACATTGAGATACCATCTTACACCAGTTAGAATGGCAAAAATGTACAGGGAAAGAAACAACAAATGTTGGAGAGGTTGTGGAGAAAGGGGAACCCTCTTACACTGTTGGTGGGAATGCAAGTTGGTACAGCCACTTTGGAAAACAGTGTGGAGGTTCCTCAAAAATTTAAAAATAGAGCTAACCTATGACCCAGCAATTGCACTT
>NW_027839752.1:0-2228 GCF_054177405.1 Leptonychotes weddellii
GAGAGATCACAACCAACACTGAAGAAATACAAACAATTATAAGAACATATTATGAGCAACTATATGCCAGCAAATTAGACAATCTAGAAGAAATGGATGCATTCCTAGAGATGTACAAACTACCAAAACTAAACCAGGAAGAAATAGAAAACCTGAACAGACCCATAATCAGTAAGGAAATTGAAGCAGTAATCAAAAATCTCCCCAAAAACAAAAGCCCAGGGCCAGATGGCTTCCCAGGGGAATTCTACCAAACATTTAAAGAAAAATTAATACCTATTCTTCTGAAACTGTTCCAAAAAATAGAAATGAAGGAAAACTTCCAAACTCATTTTATGAGGCCAGCATTACCGTGATCCCAAAACCAGACAAAGACCCCCATCAAAAAGGAGAATTACAGACCAATATCGTTGATGAACATGGATGCAAAAATTCTTACCAAAATAGTAGCCAATAGGAAGCAACAGTACATCATAAGGATTATTCACCATGAGCAAGTGTGATTTATTTCTGGGCTGCAAGGTTGGTTCAACATCCACAAATCAATCAATGAGATACAATACATTAACTAAAGGAAGAACAAGAACCATATGATCCTCTCAATAGATGCAGAAAAGTCATTTGACAATGTACTGCATCCTTTCTTGATTAAAACTCTTCACAGTGTAGGAGTAGAGGGTACATACCTCAATATCATAAAAGCCATCTATGAAAAACCCACAGCGAGTATCATTCTCAATAGGGAAAAACTGAAAGCTTTCCCCCTAAGGTTAGGAACACAAAAGGGATGTCCACTATCACCACTGCTATTCAACATAGCACTAGAAGTCCTAGCCACAGCAATCAGACAACAAAAAGAAATAAAAGGCATCTGAATTGGCAAAGCAGAAGTCAACCTCTCACCCTTTGCAGATGATATGATACTTTATGTGGAAAACCCAAAAGACTCCACCCCAAAACTGCTAGAACTCATGCAGGAATTCAGTAAAGTGGCAGGATATAAAATCAATGCACAGAAATCAGTTGCATTTCTATACACCAACAACAAGACAGAAGAAAGAGAAATTAAGGAGTTAATCCCATTTAAAATTGCATGCAAAGCCATAAGATACCTAGGAATAAACCTAACCAAAGAGGCAAAGAATCTGTATTCAGAAAACTATAGAATACTCACTCATGAGAGAAATTGAGGAAGACACAAAGACATGGAAGAATGTTCCATGCTCATGGATTGGAAGATCAAATATTTTGAAAATGTTTATGTTACCTAGAGCAATCTACACATCTAATGCAATCCCTACCAAAATACCATCCACTTTTTTCAAAGAAATGGAACAAATAATCTTAAAATTTATATGGTACCAGAAAAGACCCCAAATAGCCAGAGGAATGTTGAAAAAGAAAAGCAAAGCTGGTGGCATCATAATTCCGGACTTCAAGCTCTATTACAATTACAAAGCTGTCCTCATCAAGACAGTATGGTGCTGGCACAAAAACAGACACATAGATCAATGGAACAGAATAGAGAGCCCAGAAATGGACCCTCAACTCTATGGTCAACTAATTTTTGACAAAACAGGAAAGAATGTCCAATGGAAAAAATCTCTTCAACAAATGGTGTTGGGAAAATTGGACAGCCACATGCAGAAGAATGAAACTGGACCATTTCCTTACACCACACACAAAAATAGACTCAAAATGGATGAAAGACCTCAATGTGAGACAGGAATCCATCAAAATCCTTGAGGAGAACACAGGCAGCAACCTCTTCGACCTCAGCCGCAGCAACTTCTTCCTAGAAACATCGCCAAAGGCAAGGGAAGCAAGGGCAAAAATGAACTATTGGGACTTGATCAAGATAAAAAGATTTGCACAGGGCGCCTGGGTGGCTCAGTCGTTACGCGTCTGCCTTTGGTTCAGGTCATGATCCCAGAGTCCTGGGATCGAGCCCTGCATCGGGCTCCCTGCTCAGCAGGAAGCCTGCTTCTCCCTCTCCCATTCCCCCTGCTTGTGTTGCCTCTCTTGCTGTGTCTCTCTCTGTCAAATAAACAAAAAAATCTAAAAAAAAAAAAAAAAAAATTTGCACAGCAAAGGAACCAGTCAACAATACCAAAACACAACTGACAGAATGGGAGAAGATATTTGCAAATGACATATCAGATCAAGGGTTAGTATCCAAAATCTATAAAGAACTTATCAAACTCAACACCCAAAGAAAAAATAATCCA
>NW_027839753.1:0-266 GCF_054177405.1 Leptonychotes weddellii
CACGTGCTGGGGGGGGAAGGGCGTGGCTGCCCAGGAAGGTGGGCGTGAGTGGGTCACTCTGGGTCCCCTCCCAGGGCCACAGAGCCTCACGAGCTCCCCCAACATGTCTTCCACCACGGGCCGGCACGGGACAGTGTCCCCCTGCCGGGGTGGCGGGCTCGGCCCTCTCCTGCGTTCCCACGAAAACAGGGGCCACGGGCCTCCTCCTGTCAGACGCCCGGGGAGCCCGGGGCCACGCGCGAGTTCCAGTCACGTCTCAACGTCGG
>NW_027839754.1:0-266 GCF_054177405.1 Leptonychotes weddellii
AGGTGGTATCTCGTTATGCTTTTGATTTGCATTTCCCTACTGATTAGTGATGTTGAACATCTTTTCGTGTGCCTATTGGCCATTAGTATATCTTCCGTGGAACAACGTCTAATGGGGTCCTTTGCGTATTTTCAGTTGGGTTAATTTGTTTTTTGCTATCGAGTTGTATGAGTTCTATTTCTATTTTCTATATTAACCCCTTATTAGGTACATGGCTTGTAAATATTTTTTTCCCCATTCCATAGGTTGTCTTTTTAATTTTGTTG
>NW_027839755.1:0-266 GCF_054177405.1 Leptonychotes weddellii
CATAAAGGTAGAACTGCTGAGTCCAAACCACATCTTTTAAAAGTCTCATCCTTTAAAAAAAAAAAAGTCGGGCGCCTGGGTGGCTCAGTCGTTAAGCGTCTGCCTTCGGCTCAGGTCATGATCCCAGGGTCCTGGGATCGAGTCCCACATCGGGCTCCCTGCTCGGCAGGAAGCCTGCTTCTCGCTCTCCCACTCCCCCTGCTTGTGTTCCTGCTCTCGCTATCTCTCTCTCTGTCAAATAAATAAATAAAATCTTTAAAAAAAAA
>NW_027839756.1:0-266 GCF_054177405.1 Leptonychotes weddellii
GCGAGATAGGGAACATAAGCAGGGGGAGTGGGAGAGGGAGAAGCAGGCTTCCCGCCGAGCAGGGAGTCCGATGCGTGGCTCGATCCCAGGACCCTGAGATCATGACCGGGGCCGAAGGCAGACGCTTAACGACTGAGCCACCCAGGCGCCCCCCATGATGATCATTTTAAAAGTTAAGACAGGCCAGATGCTCCTCTCTCTCTCTCTTTTTTCTTTGTAGGTCACCCAGTTGTGGTTTTTTGGGGGTATTTTTGTTTGAGTCAGCA
>NW_027839757.1:0-266 GCF_054177405.1 Leptonychotes weddellii
AGAAATTACTGTAGGGGATTGCCTGGGTGGCACAGTCAGTTATGCATCCGACTCTTGGTTTCAGCTTGGGCTGTGATTTCAGGGTCCTGAGATCAAGCCCCGCCTTGGGCTTCATGCTCAGCAGAGTCTGCTTGAGACTCTCTCTCCCTCACCCTCTGCCTCTCTGGCTTGTGCATGCTCTCTCTCTCTCAAATAAATAGATCTTAAAAAAAAAAAAAACTGCTGTAGGAACCAATGCTGGGGTAATTGATGATTATTGGAGGCTC
>NW_027839758.1:0-266 GCF_054177405.1 Leptonychotes weddellii
CTATATTGGTGAATATTCTTTTACACACCTTTTAAAATGACTGCATAGTATTTTAATATATGGCTGCACCCAAATTCAGTGGACCAATCCCCTACTAATGTATATTTAGATTATATCAATTTTTTTATATTTATGGCCAGTGCTCAGGTGATACTCTCACCGTAGGAAATATCCTGGTGATGAGGTCTTTGTCTGCATATTTAACGATTTTCTTTGGGTAAATACTGAAAGAGGCATTGCCGTGTCACAGGTTAAAGATGTGTGTA
>NW_027839759.1:0-266 GCF_054177405.1 Leptonychotes weddellii
TGCTACACACATTATCTCACCACTGAAGAGTTAAAAAGCAGTGGCAGAACAGAGATGCCTAATCCTACAACAGAGCTATTATAGGAACTTTTTTTTCCACTGCCACCAAGAAACCAAGAATGGTCTAAAATGAGAATTAAATTATGCTGGTAAAGACCATTTTGTCGAGGGGCGGAGCAAGATGGCGGAGGAGTAGGAGACCTGGATTTCGTCTCCTCTCAGGAATTCAGCTGGATAGGGATCAAACCATTCTGAACACCTACAAA
>NW_027839760.1:0-266 GCF_054177405.1 Leptonychotes weddellii
CCCTGACCAATTTTTTTTTAACAGCCCCAGATAACATCTTCCAAGACTAACAGTCTGCAGAACTCAACATGGTAAGTGCAGTGACCTACTGATGTGAAAGGCAGGCCAAAGAACAGAAATTTAAGGATAAAGAATGACGTGTTCTCTGTCCATGGAGAAGTAGATGGAAACTTGGACATGTGGAAGCTCATAGGCCCCTTTGCTGAGTAGGTTTATCTGCATTTGGAGACAAGTGGGGAGTTATGACAGAGCCTCTAGTCTATAAC
>NW_027839761.1:0-266 GCF_054177405.1 Leptonychotes weddellii
ACAGTAGCGATCATAATTTATAGTCCAGTATTTAAGTTATAATAAAATTGTCCCTATTATAGGCTACTGTAGCCGTATAATGCCATGTAGTAGAATAAACTATAACAAAATAACAAACCTTAAAGTCTATGGAAAAATGGGTAATACCTTGATATATTAAAGGGTTGCTCAGAATATATTAGCAATACTATATTGCACAGTATTACTGTAAACTTCTTAAAATCTAATATTCACTTAACTTCAGAGTTTAATAAATTATGTCGCAA
>NW_027839762.1:0-266 GCF_054177405.1 Leptonychotes weddellii
ATCACTACATCAAAAACTAATGATGTATTGTATGGTGACTAACATAACATAATAAAATAAAATTTTAAAAAAATTTAAAAAAGGATGTTCCATTAATCATTGAGAACACAAGAAAGGCATCACAAAATGGCTCCCTTCTGCTCACTGAGTCCCTGTATATTTAGCCATTTTCTGGCATCAGTAAGAAAATGCAGATATGAGAGAAAATGATCTTATTGTGCTATCTTCCAGCTTAAACTAAATGTAGTTTGTGGAGCGGGGAGCAA
>NW_027839763.1:0-2228 GCF_054177405.1 Leptonychotes weddellii
TTTTTTGGTCATTTTCCTCAAAAGGAATAATCTCGAGCATTTGTGGGTACAGTCCCTAGTATAGGTCGGGGAGACCAGGCCTACCTCAGTGGTCCCTAGTAGGTCTGCTGCTTATTTACTGGAAAAGCTCCAGGCCAGAATGCTGGAGACCGGGGTGGTTCCAGGCAGAACTCGGTGCCAGTCCTGGGCCAGAGCTTGGGCCAAGCAGAATTACAAGATGCAGAGGGGGTGGGGAGGTGGAAGGAGGGGCACGGGGGCTTTAGGGGCACAAAACTCGCTAAATTTCTGGAACTTGACTCTTAAAATCTTCCTCCTCAAACGACTCCTTCCCTGTGCCCAGGTGAATGGAGCGAGGCCCTTTACCCCCTGCTGACCACCCTCACAGACTGCGTGGCCATGATGAGCGACAAGGCCAAGAAGGCGATGGTCTTCCTGCTTATGCAGGACAGTGCTCCCACCATAGCCATGTACCTGAGCCTGCAATACCGCCGTGATGTGGTCTTCTGCCAAACCGTAAGCCCCGGCAGGCCCGCCGGCACCCCTGCCCCCAGAAGACACAGCCTCAGAAAGTCTTTCTCACTTCACACTGAGAAAACCAAGGATGGCAACACTTGCCCCTGCCTGTGGCTCTTAAGTTTCTTTACTAGAGAGGTCTAGATTTCAGCCCGGAGGGAGGAATCCTGCTCGAGAAGTATGTATTTATGAGAGGGTCTGAGTCCACGCTTGCTTCTCCCCGAGGAAGTGGCGGGTGCTGGTGGGTTGTGCACATGCCCTGCTCCTGCCCGAGGCGTGCCGGGTTTCGGACGGCCCAGGCCTCTTGGCCACCCTTCTTCCCACAAAGGAGCTTAGCGAGGGAGACACGGATGTCGCTATTAGTGCGGTGTGTTTCCTGGTTTATAAAACAGCAGGTGCCTTAGTCCTGCTGCTCGTGCACAAGTGTTGTAACGATTTTGGAGAAGGGAAGAACTCAAGTGAATGTCACAAGTTTAGCAGATGCCAGTTATCACATTAGCAAAGCGAACAGTGACAGAGGGTCAGGCTGGCGCTCTGAGGTTCTGCTGGCCCATCCCCACAGAAAGTCTCCCCCTGAGGTAATTTGCAGAGTGACCGTGTTTTCTCTCACTTCTGTTCTTTGTTGTGATCACTTCAGTTTCCAGCCAGAGCTGGTCTGGATCTGTGAGTATAATATAGGCCCTTTTCACTGTGGGGAATGAATTCTGGGCTTCCAGAAGGTTCTAGCCCAGGAGTAAGCCCAGGCAGGTTGGGTTGGAAGCTGAGCCAAAACCTAACGAGCCTTTGGGAGCAGTTGGAGTAGCAAGCCTGGAGTGCCGCACAGCCTCCCCGTGGCCTCAGAGCCGAGTGCCCCCCGCACCCCAGGTGGAGGAGGGGAAGGGGTGCTGCTGCAACCCAACCAGAGCCGTGGAGGCAGAGAAACGCGGGGCCAAGGGCGCAGCGCGGGCTGGGAGCCACTTAGTGGGGAGGTGTCTGCCCCCCCACAACGGCCTCACCTCGTGTCTCCCCCACAGCTGACTGCTCTCATCTGTGGCTTCATCATCAAGCTGAGGAACTGCCTGCATGACGACGGCTTCCTGCGGCAGCTCTACACCATCGGGCTGCTGGCCCAGTTCGAGAGCCTGCTGAGCACCTACGGTGAGCCTCCAGGGGCGCCCCCACCCCCTGCGCCTCCAGGATCCTGGGGTTTGTGAGCAGCGCGGATGTGCGTGGTGCCCATTCTTTCTTCCTAAATATTTTTCTGATTACACACACAGTACATGCTGATTAAAATAAATCCAGACATCATCACAGTATGTAAGGACCAAATAAAAGTCCTGTATAGTGACACACACACCTCTTCGTTTGTTTTCTTGGTGGTGGTGGTTACAATTAAAGATCTTTCTAGTTGAGGATGGACGATAATTATTTAAGCACTAATTTCCTGTGAGACATGTGGGCCGTTTCTGGATTATTCCTCTGGAAACAGTGCTGCCATACGTCTCTGCACACAAGTGTTTGTGCGCTTGTGGGCCCATCTCTGCAGCCACTGCCTTATTAGAGGGAATGTTTCTGCGTCAAAGGGTAGGAATATTTTAAAATTTCATAGATATTTCCGAATTGCCCTCGAAAAAGACTCTCTTCTCCCTACTTTCTTTTTTTTTTTTTTTTTAAAGATTTTATTTATTTATTTGACAGAGAGAGAGACGAGGAGAGAGGGAACACAAGCAGGGGGA
>NW_027839764.1:0-266 GCF_054177405.1 Leptonychotes weddellii
ACCATCCATCCATCTACCATCTACCATCCATCCACCATCCATCCACCATCCACCATCCACCATCCATCCATCCATCCACCATCCACCATCCATCCATCTACCATCCATCCACCATCCATCCATCCACCATCCACCATCCACCATCCATCCATCTACCATCCACCATCCATCCACTATCCACCATCCACCATCCATCCACCTACCATCCACCATCCATCCATCGACCATCCACCATCCATCCACCATCACCATCCATCCGTCTGCCA
>NW_027839765.1:0-266 GCF_054177405.1 Leptonychotes weddellii
CCAAAGAAGTGATAGCTCAGTCATACAAATTAAAACAAAACTCTATGATTGTTATGCCCAGATCCCGGTGACAGTTTCCAGGCAGACTTCTAACTTGGGGAGAGAATTCTTGGGAAAACATTTTCCTTCGGGATAGCCACCCAAGCTGCCTCCCTTACAATCACTCAGTGGCAACTCTGGGGTGGGGATCTTGGGGGCCATGTCTTCCCATTACCTGCATCAGCCTTTTTCCCTGTCCCATTTCAATCTTATAATATGCTGGGCAA
>NW_027839766.1:0-266 GCF_054177405.1 Leptonychotes weddellii
CAATCTGTGTAGCAACATGGACAGTAAATATATTACATGGACATTGCCATTGTCACCACCCCTTCATGGTGGACTTGGCCAGTCTGACATGATACTTCTTAAAACATTGTTTCATGCAGCTACTTCCTATTAATCAAAATGGATCCATTTGCCATCCCTGGTATAGCATTTGATTTGGGAAGGAATGGAGGGGGAAGAGAAGTGGCAAGAGAAGGACTGAAAAGGCAAGTGATGTCAGGGTCTTGAATGCATATGAAGCAATGGCG
>NW_027839767.1:0-266 GCF_054177405.1 Leptonychotes weddellii
AGAAATTACTGTAGGGGATTGCCTGGGTGGCACAGTCAGTTATGCATCCGACTCTTGGTTTCAGCTCGGGCTGTGATTTCAGGGTCCTGAGATCAAGCCCCGCCTTGGGCTTCATGCTCAGCAGAGTCTGCTTGAGACTCTCTCTCCCTCACCCTCTGCCTCTCTGGCTTGTGCATGCTCTCTCTCTCTCAAATAAATAGATCTTAAAAAAAAAAAAAACTGCTGTAGGAACCAATGCTGGGGTAATTGATGATTATTGGAGGCTC
>NW_027839768.1:0-266 GCF_054177405.1 Leptonychotes weddellii
TAAAACTTCTGAGACATAGGAACCGTGTTTTGTATTCTTTTTGGTGTTTTTTTGTGTTGGTTTTGGTTTTTGTGACTTTCTCACAGAGAACCTCCTTCTGCCACCCTTGTCTCTGGGCCTTAAGATGGCAGTAAACTCTGGGACTTCAGATGAACCACAGCTCTCCCTACGGTTGTCAGCATTATCTTCACCTTCCACACACGGCACTCATCACCCTATCTGCATGCTTCACAGGTTACGCTTACTCCATTTCCTTCCGCCCCAGA
>NW_027839769.1:0-266 GCF_054177405.1 Leptonychotes weddellii
ACCCAAAGACAGATCAGAGGGCTGGGGGCTGCACTCTGCTGGTCAAGGGGCTCAGGAGAGCTCCACGAGCTCGCTTCCCCTTCAGTAACCCACACCAACAGGGAGAGCTGCAAGAGACCGGCTTGGCTGTCCCCGAGAGTGGTGACTCTCCCTGAAATTAATGGCCCTCCAAGGCAGGCAGCCGCAGAGGCTGCATAGGCAAAGATGATGGTCAGGAGCCCACAGGGCTGGTTTGGGTTCTGCAAGCGCTCAGGAATGGGGTCCCC
>NW_027839770.1:0-266 GCF_054177405.1 Leptonychotes weddellii
CACGTGCTGGGGGGGGAAGGGCGTGGCTGCCCAGGAAGGTGGGCGTGAGTGGGTCACTCTGGGTCCTCTCCCAGGGCCACAGAGCCTCACGAGCTCCCCCAACATGTCTTCCACCACGGGCCGGCACGGGACAGTGTCCCCCTGCCGGGGTGGCGGGCTCGGCCCTCTCCTGCGTTCCCACGAAAACAGGGGCCACGGGCCTCCTCCTGTCAGACGCCCGGGGAGCCCGGGGCCACGCGCGAGTTCCAGTCACGTCTCAACGTCGG
>NW_027839771.1:0-266 GCF_054177405.1 Leptonychotes weddellii
CTTGATTTCGGCTCAGCTCATGATCTCAGGGTCATGAGGCTGAGCCCTGCATTGGGCTCTGTGCTGCGCATGAAGCCTGCTTAAGATTCTCTCTCTCCCTCTCCTCTGCCCCTTCCCAATCCCACTCGCATGCTCGCCCATGCTCTCTCTCTCTCTCTAAAAAAAAAAAAATGAATTTCGTATACAGGATGGATAGGAAGAGGAAGACACTGAAAGCAAGGAGACTTTTTAGGAGGCTGGCAGAGTCCTCCTCCTCACCTCACTCC
>NW_027839772.1:0-2228 GCF_054177405.1 Leptonychotes weddellii
CCTCTCAAACTCAGCATGACAAAAGTGTACTTGGTCTTTCTGCTCAAACCTGGTCCTGTGCCATGTCCCTAGACAGAGAATCACCAGTAGGAACTGGAGGCAGAGATCTCTGAGATGCTCTCTCCCTCACTACATCTGCTCCCACAAACCCATGCCTGAGTCCTATCATGGCTAAGTGCTATTATGATGCACTGTAGCCACGTCTGTTCACAGGAAACCCCCAACAGGACATAGACGGAAACTCTTAGGTCACACATCACAGGCTTAGGAAAGGGAAAGCTGGGGTGCCTGGCTGGCCCACTTGGTGGAGCATATGACTCTTGATCTCAGGGTTGTGAGTTTGAGCCCCACATTGGGTGTACAGATTACTTAAAAATAAAAAAATAAAAAGGGCGTCTGGGTGGCTCGATCAATTAAGCGTCTGCCTTTGGCTCGGGTCATGATCCCCAGGACCCTGGAATCAAGCCCCACGTAGGGCTCCCTGCTCAGTGGGGAGTCTGCTTCTCCCTCTTCCTCTGCCCCTCTCCCCACTCGTGTGCTCTCTCTCTTTCAAATAAATAAATATCTTAACAAAAAATAAAAATAAAAAAGGAAAGGGAAAACTGCTCCACAGTTAGCTCAGCAAGTTCAGGGCTCAACACTTGACCCTAGGTTTAGGTGACATGGCTTATTAAGCGACAGAATTAATTCTTTTTATGGCAGTATAAGATGCCCCTTCCATTTGGGTCTGGTCCTGGGGCTGATCAGGACAAGTTTGTTGGGTGCCAAGACCTGTTACTAAGGGACAAGAGATGTGCTCTCAAACTCCCATTCCGCTTTCTAGGACAGATGATGGAAGAATGGGAAGACGGTCCCTCTTTCCCACCACAGAATAGATCCAGGGGAGATCTTCTGACTCCTTGTGTTGTTAAACCTTATGAAACTAGAAGGAAATGTTCAAATGAGGAGGAATAAAAAGTTGAAACCTATATAGCCCCACAGTGAAACTCAGAAGGCTTCTCAATTGCTGCATCCAGTCAAGACTGTCTTGCTGCCTCTTGTCATGGCCGAAGGCAGCCAAGATGGCAGAGCTTTGAAATTAAGTGGAACTGACCCAAGACCATCCCCTTTGTAAACCAGAGCAACTCCCACAACCTGAGGGTAAATGAACCAACCCCTGCCTTTAGGCATGGAGTCAGAGCAAATCAGCTAGCTATATGTAAGAGGAATGAAGGGCAGATATGCATAGTTTCTAAGTAAGAAATTTATTTGATCAAATGACAGTATATGAAGATATTTTCAACTATAAGGCTCTATTCGGACAAAATTTCAATTGATTATGAAGTAAATGGTATCAATGTCAATGGCACCTAAAAACAGAAAGAATGAATTTCCTATAAATGTGTCTGTATAAAGCATTCATAAAATCCTCATGTACTTTAAAACTAGGTTGCAAGTATAACAGATTCACCTATAAATAGTACCTAAAAGCAGGTTTCTGAAATGACACAATATGTCATTACACACAGGGTATCCGGGGCTCCCAGGAGAAGCAAAGAAAGGCTGTCCGTAAGGAAATGTGTCATCCCTGGAGCAAAACTGAAGTGTTTGCACACTGCAGCCTCGAGTTCCCTACCCACTAGTCCGTCCTTTCAGGTCCTCGGGAATTGCAATTGAACAGGTGGGAATTTCTATCACTCTCATTGGAAATAATTAAAAAATGAGGTTGGGAAACCAGGGTTGGAAAAAAGGGAGGGGAAATAGAGGCATGGCAAGGTCCGAGGTTTCTGCAAAGCAGCTTTAGAAATGTCCAAAGAAATGGATATAAGAGATAAATAAATGTGAATCCTCAGAGCTGCTCCCTGGGGTCCACAGGGAGGAGGGCACCACACAGCACCCGGGCGGGTGAGCACAGGCTGACCTGCATGCCCAAGCGCTTGCTGGGGGGTGCCACCCACACGCTGGCAGGACGATTTTCCCTGGAGGCTGGAGTCATTCCCCAGGTGCACCAGGGACAGGGCAGAATGTGTAGGTCACATCAACTTTTCCCAAAGATTTTTTTCCAGCATCCAAGAGGGCTCTGCCTTTGGGGCCAGGATAGGACCTGGGAGGCAGGAATTGGCAGTTCCAAGTTATAAAACCAGAAAAGCTTCAGACATGTGGAAGGAGAACCAGATAGGAAGGTGGTGTCTCCCAGGGTGCAGACTATTAGCAGCGAAGCACAAAGGTGTCCGACGATGAAAGGGCAA
>NW_027839773.1:0-266 GCF_054177405.1 Leptonychotes weddellii
ACGAACAGGCGTCGGCGAGGATGTGGAGAAGTGGGAACCCTCGTGCACTGGCCAGGGGAACGTAAAGTGGCGCAGCCACTGTGGCAAACAGTGAGGTGATTTCTCACAAAACTAAAACTAGATTACCGTATGATCCAGAAAGGCCACTTCTGGGCATGTACACAAAAGAACTGAAAGCAGGGACTCATCTATGAACACATCCATGTTCAGAGCAGCCTTCTTCACGAGAGCCTAAAGATGGAAGCAGCTCAAGCTGCCCATCAGCG
>NW_027839774.1:0-266 GCF_054177405.1 Leptonychotes weddellii
CCAAAATGAATAGTTACCAGAGAAACCAGAGAGGAAGCTGTGGCTGCTTCCAGCTAAATGCTCTAATGGGGGGGGGCAGAGTTTTGGAATGAACTTGGAGTTTGGGGGATAATAGACTCAGCCCACCAAACAGGAGGAGGACCAGAATCCTTAAAGGGTCCATGTCCTCAGGAAAACAGTAGGTTGAAAATTACCTGCTCGTGAACAAAGTGAAATGCTTAAAATAGTAATAGTAATAATAATGAATAACAACAGTAACCTCTCTA
>NW_027839775.1:0-266 GCF_054177405.1 Leptonychotes weddellii
TAGAAAATCTGAACAGATCAATAATTGGTGAAAAGATTCAATCTGTAATAAAAAAGAAAAATATTTAAAAAAAAAAAAAAAGGAAAACTCCAGGACCAGGTGGTTTCACTGGAGAATTCCACCAAAGATGTAAAGTAGAACTGATATCAATCCCCCTTAACTCTTCCAAAATATTGAGGAGGAGGTAACCCTTCCAAATGCATTCTACAAGACCAGCATTACTTTGCTACCAAAACCAGGTAAGGTTACCACAAGAAAACTATAGA
>NW_027839776.1:0-266 GCF_054177405.1 Leptonychotes weddellii
GATCTCATTCCTTTTGATGGCTGCATAATATTCCATTGTATATATATACCACATCTTCTTTATCCATTCATCTGTCGATGGACATCTTGGGTCTTTCCACAGTTTGGCTATTGTGGACATTGCTGCTATAAACATCGTCCACCCTGATTCTTATGTTGTTCCAGACATAGAGGGAGTAAAGAGAGAGAGAGGGAGAAGAGAGGGGAGGGGAGGGATGGGAACAGCAAGAAAACATGTTCAGAAACTTTGCTACTGGTGACAACTTA
>NW_027839777.1:0-266 GCF_054177405.1 Leptonychotes weddellii
CATATGATACATGTCTTTCTCTGTTTGACTTATTTCACTCAACATAATACCCTCCAGTTCCATCCACGTCGTTGCAAATGGCAAGATCTCATTCCTTTTGATGGCTGCATAATATTCCATTGTAAATATACTCTCTTTTTGCTACAGAAATAAAACAAGCTTTTGAAATGAAAAATAATAATTTGGTTGCTTGTTAAAACGTAGAACACTTTCAAAGACTCCAATTTTGTTTATGATAACTGCTGAATATTCAAGTGTTCTTAAGG
>NW_027839778.1:0-266 GCF_054177405.1 Leptonychotes weddellii
AAATTTAGTTTATCTTTGTTACTCCCATTTAAAAATTCTTAAAAACAGTTTGCTTAGGAGACCCAATTTTTTTTTTTTTAAAGATTTTATTTATTTATTTGAGAGAGCGAGAATGAGAGAGAGTACATGAGAGGGGGGAGGGTCAGAGGGAGAAGCAGGCTCCTCGCTGAGCAGGGAGCCCGATGCGGGACTCGATCCCAGGACTCCAGGATCATGACCTGAGCCGAAGGCAGTCGCTTAACCAACTGAGCCACCCAGGCGCCCTA
>NW_027839779.1:0-266 GCF_054177405.1 Leptonychotes weddellii
CAGAGTGGAGTCTACCGGAGATTCTCTCTCTCCCTCTGCCCCTCCCTGATCTCTCTCTCTCCCTCCCTCTCTCTCTCAAAAATAAATAAATAAATCTTCTTTTTTTTTTTTTTTTTTTTTAAACATTAAGCCTCTGTCAAAAATGTATTTCTTATTTTAGGGTACAGGATTAAAGGACAAAATGATACTTACAAGTAAAGAAAAAATTACAAGAAAAAACTTGACAAAAGCTTTTCAATTGAAGTACTGTAACATTCAAACTTGAC
>NW_027839780.1:0-266 GCF_054177405.1 Leptonychotes weddellii
AGGAGTGAGAGAAGCAGGAAAAGGCAAAGGAAAAAGGCTGAGCAAGGATGGGGTCTCCACTGGAACATTTGCTGTGATGGAGGGTGACTCAGGCACACAAATTACACCCTAGTTACATCCTTTTTTTTTTTTTTTTTAAAGATTTTATTTATTTATTTGACAGAGACAGAGATAGCGAGAGCAGGAACACAAGCAGGGGGAGTGGGAGAGGGAGAAGCAGGCTTCCCGCCGAGCAGGGAGCCCGATGTGGGACTCGATCCCAGGAC
>NW_027839781.1:0-266 GCF_054177405.1 Leptonychotes weddellii
AGTAGTGAGCCATTAAAGAGAGCCTAGAACAATGAGGAAGCGCAGGGAGGTTTAGGAAGGTTCGAACACGCCACTCAGCTCTGCTCTGTACAAGGAGCACTCGGGAAGTCTATTTCTGCTGGTTGGCGGGAGCGAGTCTGGTAAGCGCGGGGGCTGGGGGCGCCCAGCAAATCAGCCGCGGGTACAAGGCTCAGCCATGAGCGCAGCGGCGGGCTGTGTTTGAGCACAGCCCCGGCCTCCGTCACATGGCGCTGCCTGCTGGGCAT
>NW_027839782.1:0-266 GCF_054177405.1 Leptonychotes weddellii
GTTGAAACCTTTATGAGAAGATCCTCATATATTCAACCAGTGTTACATAAATATGCAAAATTACTACGAAAAAAATCTTTGGATGTAAATGTAGTCTCCAGTGCCTTGCAAATAAGTCAGTATTCTGCAAACAAAGGGTATATGTTAAATGGCCACTTCTACTATAAAAGACACTACCTTTGGAAAAACAGTACTTCTACCTTAGGAGCAAGAGGAGTGGTGTGTGACAAGATGGGGAATGAGAGGGAGGATGGAGGAAGATATGA
>NW_027839783.1:0-2227 GCF_054177405.1 Leptonychotes weddellii
TGTATTGCTATCTACTTTCCTCTTAGGACTGCCTTTGCTGCATCCCAAAGAGTTTGAACAGTTGTGTTTTCATTTTCATTGGTTTCCATGAATTTTTTAAATTCTTCTTTAATTTCCTGGTTGACCCCTTCATTCTTTAGTAGGATGCTCTTTAGCCTCCATGTATTTGAGTTCTTTCCGACTTTCCTCTTGTGATTGAGTTCTAGTTTCAAAGCATTGTGGTCTGAAAATAGGCAGGGAATGATCCCAGTCTTTTGGTACCAGTTGAGACCTGATTTATGACCTAGGATGTGATCGATTCTGGAAAATGTTCCATGGGCACTAGAGAAGAATGTGTATTCTGTTGCTTTGGGATGGAATGTTCTGAATATGTCTGTGAGGTCCATTTGGTCCTGTGTGTCATTTAAAGTCTTTATTTCCTTCTTGTTCTTTTGCTTAGATGATCTGTCCATTTCAGTGAGGGGGTTGTTAAAGTGGGGGCACTATTATTGTATTGTTGATAGGTTTCTTTGCTTTTGTTATTAATTGCCTTATATAATTGCCTGCTCCCATGTTAGGGGCATAGATGTTTACAATTGTTAGATCTTCTTGTTGGATAGACCCTTTAAGTAGGATATAGTGTCCTTGCTCATCTCTTATTACAGTCTTTGGTTTAAAATCTAATTTGTCTGACATAAGGATTGCCACCCTAGCTTTCTTTTGGTGTCCATTAGCATGGTAAATGGTTTTCCACCCCCTCACTTTCAATCTGGGGGTGTCTTTGGGTCTGAAATGTCTCTCTTGCAGACAGCATATCGATGGGTCTTGTTTTTTAATCCAATCTGATTGCTTGTGTCTTTTGATTGGGGCATTTAGCCCATTTACATTCAGGATAACTATTGAGAGATATGAATTTAGTGCCATTCTGTTGCCTGTACGGTGACTGTTACTGTATATTGTCTGTGTTCCTTTCTGGTCTGTGTTGCTTTTAGGCTCGCTCTTTGCTTAGAGGACCCCTTTCAATATTTCTTGTAGGGCTGGTTTTGTGTTTGCAAATTCCTTTAGTTTTTATTTGTCCTGGAAGCTTTTTATCTCTCCTTCTATTTTCTTTTTTTTAAATATATATTTTTTTAAGATTTTATTTATTTATTTGAGACAGAGAGAATGAGAGAGAGAGAGCACATGAGAGGGGGGAGGGTCAGAGGGAGAAGCAGGCTCCCTGCCGAGCAGGTAGCCTGATGCAGGACTCGATCCAGGGACTCCAGGATCATGACCTGAGCCGAAGGCAGTCGCTTAACCAACTGAGCCACCCAGGCGTCCTCTCCTTCTATTTTCAATAACAACCTAGCTGGATAAAGTATTCTTGGCTGCATATTTTGCTCGTTTAGTGCTCTGAATATATCATGCCAGTCCTTTCTGGCTTGCCAGGTCTCTGTGGATAGGTGTGCTGCCAATCTAATGTTTCTACCACTGTAGGTTACAGATCTCTTCTCCCGAGCTGCTTTCAGGATTTTCTCTTTGTCTATGAGACTCGTAAGTTTTACTATTAGGTGTCGGGGTGTTGACCTGTTTTTATTGATTTTGAGAGGGGTTCTCTGTGCTTCCGGGATTTTGATGCCTGTTTCCTTCCCCAAATTAGGGAAGTTGTCTGTTATAATTTGCCCCAGTATACCTTCTGCCCCTCTCTCTCTTTCTTCTTCTTCTGGGATCCCAATTATTCTAATGTTGTTTCATCTTATGGTATCGCTTATCTCTCGAATTCTGTCCTCGTGATCCAGTAGTTGTTTAGCTCTCTTTTTCTCAGCTTCTTTATTTTCCATCTTTGGTCTTCTGTATCACTGATTCTCTCTTCTGCCTCATTTATCCTAGCAGTTAGCGCCCCCATTTTTGATTGCACTTCATTAATAGCCTTTTTGATTTTGACTTGGTTAGATTTTAGTTCTTTTATTTCTCCAGAAAGGGTTTCTCTAATAACTTCCATGCTTTTTTCAAGCCCAGCTAGTATCTTTAAAATCATGATTCTGGACTGTAGGTCCGACAGCCTACCAATGTCTGTATTGAGTAGGTCCTGGCAGTCGGTACTGCCTCTTGTTCTTTTTGTTGAGGTGATTTTTTTTTTTTTTAAAGATTTTATTTATTTATATATCAGAGAGAGAGCAGAAGCAGGGGGAACAGCAGGCAGAGGGAGAAGCAGGCTCCCCGCTGAGCAGGGAGCCCGATGTGGGACTCGATCTCAGGACCCTGGGAT
>NW_027839784.1:0-266 GCF_054177405.1 Leptonychotes weddellii
ATGATGTAATGTATGGGGATTAACATAAGAATAAAAAAAATAAAATAAAACTAAAAAAATTTTTCAAAAAAAAAAAAAAAGATGAATGGGTTCAGAGTCTGCTTTCTTAGCTCCTAGGCTAACCCTCTTTTACAGATGAGGAAGCTGAAACTGACAGAAGTAATTTTAAATATGCAAAGTCTCATGGCTTGTAAATAGCAGAGGCAAAATAATAATTCAGGTGTGCCTGACTCTAGTGCTTTGCCCCTTGATGACCATGCCCTTTG
>NW_027839785.1:0-266 GCF_054177405.1 Leptonychotes weddellii
AGAGCATGAGCAGGGAAGAGGGGCAGAGGGAGAGGCAGAAGCAGACTGCCCGCTGAGCAGGGAGCCGGAGAGGGGACTTGATCCCGGGACTCCAGGATCATGACCTGAGCCGAAGGCAGTCGCTTAACCAACCGAGCCACCCAGGCACCCTAAATAAATAAAATCTTTTTTTTTTTTTTTTAAGATGTTATTTATTTATCTGAGACAGAGAGAATGAGATACAGAGAGCATGAGAGGGAGGAGGGTCAGAGGGAGAAGCAGACTCC
>NW_027839786.1:0-266 GCF_054177405.1 Leptonychotes weddellii
CCAAAGAAGTGATAGCTCAGTCATACAAATTAAAACAAAACTCTATGATTGTTATGCCCAGATCCCAGTGACAGTTTCCAGGCAGACTTCTAACTTGGGGAGAGAATTCTTGGGAAAACATTTTCCTTCGGGATAGCCACCCAAGCTGCCTCCCTTACAATCACTCAGTGGCAACTCTGGGGTGGGGATCTTGGGGGCCATGTCTTCCCATTACCTGCATCAGCCTTTTTCCCTGTCCCATTTCAATCTTATAATATGCTGGGCAA
>NW_027839787.1:0-266 GCF_054177405.1 Leptonychotes weddellii
AGGTGGTATCTCGTTATGCTTTTGATTTGCATTTCCCTACTGATTAGTGATGTTGAACATCTTTTCGTGTGCCTATTGGCCATTAGTATATCTTCCGTGGAACAACGTCTAATGGGGTCCTTTGCGTATTTTCAGTTGGGTTAATTTGTTTTTTGCTATCGAGTTGTATGAGTTCTATTTCTATTTTCTATATTAACCCTTTATTAGGTACATGGCTTGTAAATATTTTTTTCCCCATTCCATAGGTTGTCTTTTTAATTTTGTTG
>NW_027839788.1:0-266 GCF_054177405.1 Leptonychotes weddellii
GCGAGATAGGGAACATAAGCAGGGGGAGTGGGAGAGGGAGAAGCAGGCTTCCCGCCGAGCAGGGAGTCCGATGCGTGGCTCGATCCCAGGACCCTGAGATCATGACCGGGGCCGAAGGCAGACGCTTAACGACTGAGCCACCCAGGCGCCCCCCATGATGATCATTTTAAAAGTTAAGACAGGCCAGATGCTCCTCTCTTTCTCTCTTTTTTCTTTGTAGGTCACCCAGTTGTGGTTTTTTGGGGGTATTTTTGTTTGAGTCAGCA
>NW_027839789.1:0-266 GCF_054177405.1 Leptonychotes weddellii
AATCATGGAACACTACATCAAAAACTAATGATGTAATGTATGGTGATTAACATAACAATAAAAAAATTTTTTTTTTAAAAAGGTGTTTCAAGTCCTGTTATTGGGGAACTCACTCTTGACTGACTGCTCCACCTGGATCCTCCTTATGGAGCAGGAGCTGTGTGTACTGACAGTGGGGAGTGAATGCTGGAAAGTGGTCGCATGCTAGGCTGCTGCCATTCCCACGTTTGTTCCCAGTGTGGATTTTCGGCAACACAGGTCCAAAG
>NW_027839790.1:0-266 GCF_054177405.1 Leptonychotes weddellii
AGGGGCATGTTGTGTATTCAAATGGCTACTGATTTTTTGAAAAGCGTTTTGTGTACTGTCACTCTAATATCTAGCATCGAGTCCTCAGGAGCAGAGATATTAGAGGCAAGGTAGTTAAGAGGTATTGCAATAATGAAAGCAAACTGACTTAAAAATAGCAATCAAATGGAGATGTGCGAGATAATGGAAAAGGATGAATCAAGGATAATTATCTGGCTTAAATAAATGAGTAGATGGTGACACCATTTACAGGACAGATTCAAATG
>NW_027839791.1:0-266 GCF_054177405.1 Leptonychotes weddellii
CTTTGCCTCTTTGGTTAGATTTATTCCTAGGTATCTTATGGTTTTGGGTGCAATTGTAAATGGGATTGACTCCTTAATTTCTCTTTCTTCTGTCTTGTTGTTGGTGTATAGGAATGCCACTGATTTCTGTGCATTGATTTTATATCCTGCCACTTTACTGAATTCCTGTATGAGTTCTAGCAGTTTTGGGGTGGAGTCTTTTGGGTTTTCCACATAAAGTATCATATCATCTGCAAAGAGTGAGAGTTTGACTTCTTCTTTGCCGA
>NW_027839792.1:0-266 GCF_054177405.1 Leptonychotes weddellii
AGAGCTCTACTGATAGTCATTACTGATGCCTGTCCAATCCAGCTTAGCATGCTGACTTCCAGCCCTGCAGCTTCATGAATCACTGAGGCCCACCTGCCACCTTCTCCTTAGAATCTGCCTTTCCCACCTCATTGTCTCTGGTCAAATCTAGTTTGTGCCTTTCTGCCCAGTTCCTTTGGATATCATGCTCATTTGGACTCTCTGGTCTTAAACCATACCTCTGTCCATGGACTTCTTTTTGGATCCCACACTCTCCCACCCTCCAT
>NW_027839793.1:0-266 GCF_054177405.1 Leptonychotes weddellii
AGGACGTGCATCAGGAGGGGGACTGGGTGACTGAGCCATTGGCTTCTGCAGAACAACGGACACAAAAACTTGCACCTGTCACATTGACCCGAGACGCGCAGAATATATCGTCCAGCATGCGATAGGCCGTTAGGGAAAAAATACATTACAGGAAACAAAGCTGTGGAAGGGCACGTGCAACAGCTCCCCTCATTCTCCCCGTGCCCCTGTGTCCCTGCCTATAGGTTTGTGCACACTCACACGCACAGGAGGGGATCGGTTACCTC
>NW_027839794.1:0-2227 GCF_054177405.1 Leptonychotes weddellii
TGGTGTAAGGTGGTATCTCAATGTGGTTTTGGTTTGAATTTCCCTGATGGCTAATGATGCTGAGCATTTTTTCATGCGTCTGTTAGCCATTTGTATGTCTTCTTTGGAGAAGTGTCTGTTCATGTCTTCTGTCCATTTTTTGACTTGATTATTTGTTTTTTGGGTATTGAGTTTGAGAAGTTCTTTATAGATCTTGGATACCAAATCTTATCTGTAGTGTCATTTGCAAATATCTTCTCCCATTCTGTTAGTTGCCTCTTTGTTTTGTTGACTCTTTCCTTAAGCATCTGGCTTTGGCTCAGGTCATGATCCCAGGGTCCTGAGATTGAGCCCTGCTTTGGGCTCCCTGCTCAGCAGAGTCTGCTTCTCCCTCTGCCCCTCCCCCTGCTCCTTCTCTCTCTCTCTCAAATAAATAAATAAAATCTTTAAAATAAAATTTTTAAAAATTCTGAAGGAAAATGACATATTTTATACATTGCTGAAATGTCTACCAAGTGTAAAAGTAGAAGGAAAAAAAAAACCACACTGTTCTAACAATTCAAGACCTTGAATGATTATCTCCCACATATAGGCTCTCAGAGAGCTCAGGTTTCCACTTTGGGTATATAGAATTTTGCAAATGAATTAGTGAGAATTACATAAGAAGCCAAATACGTTGAAACCCTGAGAAAATTATTAACTTTAGTGAAGCTAAAAGGTTTTTGAAGGAGGAGGTTGCCTTCATAATGACCTAAATGGTCAACTCTGAATAATATTTATACATTCATAATATTTATTTATCTGCCCCCAAACCATGATGTCTCTCTATGGGGAGAATAATGATAGTGGAGTGTGTGTATACATGTGTGTATGTGTGTGTGTGCGCACACACTTGGTAGACAGGGCATGCCGGCCCTTATGAGAACAGGGTCTTAGTATCCAGAGTAGAAAGCCAACATCTGAATCTCAAATATATCAGCATGTAGAAATACGTAGGGAAATACCACAATAAATTGCTAGAAGAGTACAAGTGTTAGCTTCTAGCAAACAGGAACTAGGACAGAAAATAGGATACAGCAAGGGATTTCACTTTATTAGAAATCTTATAGGTCCCCTTGGCTGGGTAATATAAAGATTTTGACAAAAAAAATTAAAGAGCAGAAATAGAAGGCCTCGGATTTTTTTTTTTTTTTAAAGATTTTATTTATTTATTTGACAGAGAGAGACACAGTGAGAAAGGGAACACAAGCAGGGGGAGCGGGAGAGGGAGAAGCAGGCTTCCCGCTGAGCAGGGAGCCCGATGTGGGGCTTGATCCCAGGACCCTGGGATCATGACCTGAGCCGAAGGCAGACGCGTAACGACTGAGCCACCCAGGCGCCCCAGGCCTCGGATTTTTAAAAAATTATTGTTAATGGCACACACCTGCTCGCCCACACTGACACCACCTGCCCATTTGTGTGGCATCGACTACATCAGAGTTTGGCCTTCTGGTTCCGATCTAAGGCTGTGTCAGGCACGGAGCCACGTCTTAACTGCCTCACAAGGAGATGCTACGGGAAAGAGATTATATGGGAGTTTTGCTGATAGCAGTATTGATAGACCCAGGCGTGTGGGGTTTTCTGCGTGGACGCTGGGTTTACTCTTTCTTCTTGGGGATTATCTTACCTCGACTGGACGGGAGATCCTTTCAGATTGCTTCTGGTTTTGAAATAAATTGGGATCCTGGCTATTTTCTTGGCCTGACTGATTCAACGCCCGTTTTACTCTCTGTTTTACTTTTGTAAACCTCCCATGTTTACAGGTTTTCTTATGACATCTCCGCTCTCCGGGCACAGTGCCTTCTGCTCATAAACCCCATTCTTTTGCTATTAGCTTATTTCTCTCTTCTTTTAGTTTGCTCTTTTATTTCCTTATTCTCCTTCCTTCTTGTCATTTCTTCCCTTATCCCCCCTTCTACCTTTGCCTCTATTTTCATCAGCCCGCCTTCACCAGGAAGGAGTTTATAAAATTAATTTAAAAATTTTTTTTATTACGTTGTTAGTCACCATACAGTACATCATTAGTTTTTGATGTAGTGTATAAAATTAATTTTATAACCCCTTTTGATCATTAATTTATCATATTCCTAAATACCTTACTCCAACAGAAACTATTCTTGTAGGATGGGTTCCCAAATGCCTTTTTATGATATTCAATGTAAAGAAACAATCCATGTTTTAGTGGTGACAGCAAAACACGTGTTTGCTT
>NW_027839795.1:0-266 GCF_054177405.1 Leptonychotes weddellii
ATATACATAAACATGGAGGAATGATTGATAGAATAGAAAGAAACCCTGTGACATTACATGTCCCTTCTCATGTTTGTTTAGATAAGGATATGCTAATTATTTGACCAGACCTGAGTCATACATCCCTATACTGAAAGCATTTTCTCATTTCAAAACCATTATTATGTGTAAAATTGTCTGGCATATGTATGCAATGCTTTTAATTTTGTTTCCTTTTTCTGAAAATCTCAGTTTTATATAATTTTAGTGAAAATTATTTTTTTTTA
>NW_027839796.1:0-266 GCF_054177405.1 Leptonychotes weddellii
ATGACGGGTACTGCTCAGTCTTCCCTCATTGCTGGCCCCTGGGAGGGACCTGGTCAGGGACTCGCATAGAAGCATTTACTGTGTGCCTGCTATGTACGAGGCCATTTGGGGGATGTAAAAATGCCAGACAGGCTTTTAATAAGTCACTTGTCCAGGCCCGAAAGCTCATCATTTCTATGTAAGTAGAGCTCATTTGTCCGTATTCGGAGCCTGCCTGTTTTCTCATTTTAATAAGGAAAGTCTTTGTGAAAATGAAGGGTGTGGGG
>NW_027839797.1:0-266 GCF_054177405.1 Leptonychotes weddellii
CAGACTCCTCGCTGAGCAGAGAGCCCGATGGGGGGCTCGAACCCAGGACCCTGGAACCATGACTTGGGCCGAGGGCAGACGCTTAACTGACTGAGCCACCCAGGCATCTAATTTTTTTTAGTATTTTTGAAACCACTTTATTGGGCTGTGAGTAACAGACAAAAAGCTCTACATGGTGTGTACAAATTGATGGGTTGGGTGGCAAGTCTATCCCCGTGAAACCATCACCACCATCTGTGCCTTGAATATTCCCAACACTTGCAAAA
>NW_027839798.1:0-266 GCF_054177405.1 Leptonychotes weddellii
GTAAAAAGAAAAAATCAACATTGATATTTTAAAGAAGATGGACATTATCTGAATCTTTATTTGACCTTCCTCTTGAAGACTAAATTCTTATCTAACTCTGTGTTCTCACATTACTACTCCATTTTTTTCACTCTTTATATTTTAATTAGTATCTGCCATGTCTAATCAAATATGAGGAAATTCAAGTGTTTTTTTTTTTTTCCTTACCTTTCTGGTCAAAATGCTGTGTAATAACAGAAAATTACTACAAATGGCATGCACTTGAA
>NW_027839799.1:0-266 GCF_054177405.1 Leptonychotes weddellii
ACCCAGTAGTGCAATTGCTGGATCATATGGTAGCTCTATTTTCAACTTTTTGAGGAACCTCCATACTGTTTTCCAGAGTGGCTGCACCAGCTTGCATTCCCACCAACAGTGTAGGAGGGTTCCCCTTAGAATTAGAGAGAGTCTTAAGCAGACTCCACGCTGAGCTCGGAGCCAGACTCAGGGCTCGATTTCACAACCCTGAGATCATGACCTGACCTGAAACCAAGAGTCTGATGCTCAACTGACTGCACCACCCAGGCGCCCCA
>NW_027839800.1:0-266 GCF_054177405.1 Leptonychotes weddellii
CGCGGCGACAAGCCACTGATGCTCTTCCCACGGGGCCTTCGGAAATGAGGAGCCTCAGGAAATGTGACTTGGAAATGAGAACTCAGAGTATGAAGGAAAAACATATGTATCCATCGGCTTCTCTCCTCCACTGGTCCGGGTGATGTTTTGGTCATTGACTTGCCCGTGCCTCCCGTGGCTAGCAGGTGGCACGTGCCTACGGTTAACAGGTGACATGGCTGCTCTCACCTTCAGGTCAGAGAAGTCCCGGCACAGGGAGGGGGCAG
>NW_027839801.1:0-266 GCF_054177405.1 Leptonychotes weddellii
AGGGGCGCCTGGGTGGCTCAGTTGGTTAAGCGACTGCCTTCGGCTCAGGTCATGATCCTGGAGTCCCGGGATCGAGTCCCGCATCGGGCTCCCTGCTCGGCAGGGAGTCTGCTTCTCCCTCTGACCCTCCTCCCTCTCATGCTCTCTGTCTCTCATTCTCTCTCTCTCAAATAAATAAATAAAAAATCTTTAAAAAAAATAAATAAATAAATAAATAAATAAATAATATCTTTAGAAAAAAATAAAAAATAAGTGGATTTCAACCC
>NW_027839802.1:0-266 GCF_054177405.1 Leptonychotes weddellii
ATGCTTAACTGACTCTGCAAACTAGGTGCCCCAGAGAGCTTTTTTTTTTTCTTCTTCTTTTTTTAAAGAGGTTAACTTTATAAAAATCACCAGATCATTTAATTTTTTTTTTTATAAAAGGTTTCAGGATGAGGTTCATTGTTCTATAGCTGGTTAGTAGTCTGTCTTTTCCAATGAATGGCATGTAAATGATTTTCACCATTTTTTTTTTTTCAGAGAGAGAGAATAAGAGATTCTTTGGATCTTAGCAAAAAGAAAGAATGTTA
>NW_027839803.1:0-266 GCF_054177405.1 Leptonychotes weddellii
ACCCTGAGATCATGACCTGAGCTGAAGGCAGACGCTTAACCAACTGAGCCACTCAGGTTCCCCTACCTTTTCTTTTTAATATTTTATTTATTTATTTATTTGAGAGGGAGAGAGAGAATGTGAGCAGGGGGAAGGGCAGAAGGAGAGAGAGAATTTCAAGGGGACTCCACGCTGAGCACAGAGCCTGATGCGGGGCTCAGTCTCACAACCCTAAGATCATGACCTAAGCTGAAACAAGAGTCAGTTGCTCAACCCACTGAGCCACC
>NW_027839804.1:0-266 GCF_054177405.1 Leptonychotes weddellii
AATGTTTGGGGGTAGTGAAGCATTTTTTAACAAAACACAAATATTACCAACCTTAAAAAAATACAAGTTTCACCATGTCAAAGTTCACAATTTTCATCCACAGGCACAATAAAGAAGTGAAAAACTTCTGGCTGAGGGAAGATTTTTGAAACCAACCAATAAAGGTTTGCATTTGGCATATATAGACACTTCCTACCTAAAATTATTTTTATTTTTTTTTAAGATTATTTATTTATTTATTTATTCATGAGAGACAGAGAGAGAGA
>NW_027839805.1:0-2227 GCF_054177405.1 Leptonychotes weddellii
TGCATCTGGCCAGGCAATGAATCTCCCTCTTTCTCACTTCCTCTCGCCTGCCCACCCTGGGCCCTTCTTTCCTTTGGCATAAATCTCATCATCCTTCCCCGGTATTCTTGGCAGATATGTAAGCCAGGAAAGAGAGAGAATTCGTTTTTGAAAGGGCACAAAGGGACCCCATCTTCCATCCCCATTCCTGCTGGCTGGCCAAGGACAGAAAGGGGGTGATGAAGAGGAAGATGAGGTGGGGACCATGGGCAACCCCTAAGATCCGGTGGCCAAGGTCATTCAGAAATATCCAGTGAGAAGGAAAGCAGACAGGGCCCTCTGACACCATGTACTCTGGCTCCCTAGCTCATGCTATACAGAAGTGGAAAGTGAGGCTCAGGGAGTGACAGGGGCTGACATAAAATTACACCAGGGAGGCCTAGTCCCTCGGTTCCCAGTCCAGAGGGCTCCCCATGACACCCAGCTCTCTCCCAACTTGTAAAGCCCTATGCCGTTTAATTTAGAGAAAGTTTACAGAAGGGATTAGGGTGCCAGGAAGCAGTGACTTTAAAATGAAATGAGAAACAAGCCTATTGAGCTACCTCCCAGGAATGCTGGAGAAAAGATTCTTGAGCCGGGTAGGCAGTCATCTTAGTCCACCTTCTGATTCTGAGAATCCATCCCCATGACAGTCTAAACTGTCAAAATTCCAGATGTCAGAGGTGTCAAGATTCAGGATCTCCTGGAGGTCAAGATCTCAGACTTTTAAAGATGTCAAGAGGCTAGAACCCTAATGCTATCAAGGTTCTAGAATTTTAAAGGTGTCAACATTCTAAAGACTTTGGGATTCTAGGATCCTGAAGGTGTCAATGTTTTAAGATACCCATAGGTTCTTTGTTTCCTGGACTCTTTGGTTCTAGGATTCTATGAACCTGGTTTGGGGGGCCTAAAAAGGAAAGAAAGAAAAATAAAACTGGATGGCAACATAGTTAAGGTACCAAAGCGCTCATCTGGGAAATTGTGGCACGTTTGTTACAAAGAAGGAAGAAATGAGGAAAGTTCCGAGCAATGGCAGAAGACTGTAGAATGAAGCAAAGTGCGGCACAAGAGGTCAGCTTTGCCCCTCACCTTGTCCTGAGGAGAGGAAGGCTCCTTCTCAAACCCTGCAGGGGTGGGGGGGCGGGTGTTGTAACCTCATCCCACTTGCCAGAAACCCCTTGGGAGGTCTGAGCTGGAGTTCCCTTTCAGGTCCCTGAGTTCAAAATCCTTCCTTTAAAGAAAGGGGAACTGAGGCCCAGAGAGAGAGGAGGGTGCTTGACATCCACCGCTGGGGCAAATGGCAGGGGGTGGGATGTAAATAAACTCAGGCCCCCCAGCCCTGTGCCATCTGGCTACAGGCCTCTCCTAAATCTCTGCACCGCTTCCTGCCCTGCTGCTTCCCAGTCCTCCACTCCTCCTAAGAGTGGCCTTCCCCACCAGGGAGGAGGGGGTGACCTGTCGTAGGTTTGAGGCACCCGCACTGTGAGAGTGTGAGTGTGTGGGTGACGTTTCCTGACCTTGTCCCCAGCCTCAGGGTCACCCTCTCTTTCAGGTCTCCGGCTTCTCACAGAGTGTGATGAGGATATGCGGATGGACCCCTGGATGTCTTGAGCGGGGGGGGGGGGGGCTTCTCTGGAAGTTATGGCCTGGGTGTGTGAATGGTTGGGGAGGGGCAGCATTTGCGAGGCATTTGCTGAATCCACGTGTGTGCCCACATGCCAAGGTTCCTCACACACTTCCCCACACACATACATACACACACATTTCCCTTCAAGGCCCTTCAGGGTGCCCTGTCTGACTCAATTCCTCTCCAGGGGCACAGAGGGATAAAGGGATGGAGGCATGAAGGATGGAGATGGGGGAGGTTGTAAGGGTAGAGAGGGGAGGCAGAGAGACAGGGGACAGGGACATCCTGGGACAGAGAGGGGGATAGGTGGTGGGGGGAGTGAGGAAGAGAGGTGACAGAGGGGGCTAGAGAAACAGGCAGGAAGGATAGGGGATAGAGACAAGGGGATGGGGCAGATGGGGGACAGAGAAAGAGGGACAGAGAAACAAGGGTGACAGTGAGACAGAGACAGAGAAGGAGAATGGGGGCAGAGAGGGAGGGCAGAAATATAGAGGGACAGAGAAGGGGGAATAGAGAGGATGATGGGGGGGCAGAGTGACCCAGTAAAAAGGGACAGAGACCAAGGGACAGAGGTGGGGGACA
>NW_027839806.1:0-266 GCF_054177405.1 Leptonychotes weddellii
GATACCCACATTTTATCAGTAAGGAGACAACATCTTGAGAATTAATAAAGTTGCTCAGGATTATGCAGCTAAGTGAGGAATTGGGTTTGGAACCAGGTCTGTTGACCTTGAAGCCCGTGGACATTCCAAAGTATCACTGTGTCTGAAATGAAAGACAGATAGCAGTTAACCTGGGGGTGAATGAGAAGATTTAAAAAAGTGTGGGTGCCTGGGTGGCTCAGTTGGTTAAGTGACTGCCTTCGGCTCAGGTCATGATCCTGGAGTCC
>NW_027839807.1:0-266 GCF_054177405.1 Leptonychotes weddellii
CCCCCGACTCAGCCTCCCGGAGCCCCCCGACTCAGCCTCCCGCAGCCCCCGACTCTGCCTTTGGCCCGCCTGACAGTCTTCCAGGGCCCCTCGGCTTGCACTTGTCCCCAAAGCGTCTTTGGGAAGCACACCTGAACTTTCCTGAACACAGGACCTCCCAACACGAGTTCTAGGACTTCTTTCTCTTCCTCCTCACCAGGCTCTTGGTACATTATCTTTTTCTCTGGAGACCCCGAGACTTCAGTGTTTGTAGTTCTAAACCACCA
>NW_027839808.1:0-266 GCF_054177405.1 Leptonychotes weddellii
GAGGGAGAATGAACCTGTCATGCTAGTCATTTGCCAGACTGTCAAGTGCAAGGGACATCATAGGTGGGACATTAGAGGTTGTGCCCTTGGAGAGTTGAGTTTTCTTGGAGTAACTGATAAAAGATGGTGGTTGATGAGGCTTAGGAGGGGGGTTTTACTTGCTATTGAAAGGTCCTGCATGCCTCACCAAGGGGACCTTGTCTTGCTTCTACAGGCTGTCAGTCATGACAGCAACATGGCGAGATTTATATTTGGACCTCTGGGTA
>NW_027839809.1:0-266 GCF_054177405.1 Leptonychotes weddellii
AGAGCATGAGCAGGGAAGAGGGGCAGAGGGAGAGGCAGAAGCAGACTGCCCGCTGAGCAGGGAGCCCGAGAGGGGACTTGATCCCGGGACTCCAGGATCATGACCTGAGCCGAAGGCAGTCGCTTAACCAACCGAGCCACCCAGGCACCCTAAATAAATAAAATCTTTTTTTTTTTTTTTTAAGATGTTATTTATTTATCTGAGACAGAGAGAATGAGATACAGAGAGCATGAGAGGGAGGAGGGTCAGAGGGAGAAGCAGACTCC
>NW_027839810.1:0-266 GCF_054177405.1 Leptonychotes weddellii
ACTTCCATATTTTTTTCAAGCCCAGCTAGTATCTTTAAAGTGATGATTCTGAACTCTAGATCTGACGTTGTACTAATGTCCGTATTGAGTAGGTCGGTACTACCTCTTGTTCTTTTTGTTGAGGTGATTTTTTCTGTCTTGTCATTTTGTGGAGAGGAGAATAGATTAATGAGAGAACAAAATCCTAGCAGAGTAACCATGTCCCCAGAAAATATACTCTAAACAAATCAGAAAAGACCTTCCAGAAAGTGGTCACTTTTCTGATG
>NW_027839811.1:0-266 GCF_054177405.1 Leptonychotes weddellii
AAAAATCTAAAACTAAAACTAAAATCTAACCAAATCGAAATAAAAAAGGCTATTAATGAGGTACAATCAAATATGTAGGCTCGATAGGGGGCGGAGCAAGATGGCGGAGGAGTAGGAGACCTGGAATTCGACTCCGCTCAGGAATTCAGCTGGATAGGGATCAAACCATTCTGAACACCTACAAACTCAACAGGAGATCAAAGAAAGGAATAGCAACAACTCTCTGAACAGAAAAGTGACCATTTTCTGGAAGGTAGGACGTGCGG
>NW_027839812.1:0-266 GCF_054177405.1 Leptonychotes weddellii
AAGAGTCTTCCAGGGAACAGCTCCTATTTGAACGATGGGAGTGGTGAAAGTTTAATTGGAGACACCATCTTATAAATATTCAGAAAATCTCTCAGTCTATAAAAGTCCAGCTTTCCAGTTGTATTTGGCCTGGCCAATCTTGTCATCATTTAGAGGTCATATCCAACGAGTATTGAGCAGCCTATCCTAGGCTTCACAATTAGGACCACAGGAGACTGACACTAAAACTGCTGGGGTTAATGTCCCCATTGTGCCCCAGTGCTGGA
>NW_027839813.1:0-266 GCF_054177405.1 Leptonychotes weddellii
CTGGAAATGCCATTCAGGCATTGTTTCCAAAGCTGCCAGCATCACCCAGATCAGAAGGGGGTTAAGTCGTATTTAAAGAATCAGATGTGCGATCTCAAGAAAGAGTTTGTGATGGTTCATATGAAGATATGAAGTACTCTCACGTCCTTTCATTTACAGGCTTCATGATCTCAGGGTCAAATCTGAAGCATCTGTAATTTGTGTAACTGGGGTTTTTATTTTATTTTATTTTTTTTTAAAGATTTTATTTATTTATTTGAGAGGGA
>NW_027839814.1:0-266 GCF_054177405.1 Leptonychotes weddellii
CCTTGGGGCTCCTGGGTGGCTCAGTCGGTTGAGCATCTGACTGTTGATTTCAGCTTGGGTCATGATCTCATGGGTCATCGGCTCAAGCCCCGTGTCAGGCTCCACATTCAGCTCGGAGTCTGCTTGGGATTCTCTCTCTCTCTCCCTCTGCCCCTCCCCCTGCTTTCATGCATGCTCTCTCTCTCTCTCTAAAATAAATTAATAATCACTTTTTTATTTTTTATTTTTATTTTTTTTAAAGATTTTATTTATTTATTTGAGAGAGA
>NW_027839815.1:0-266 GCF_054177405.1 Leptonychotes weddellii
CAGCAGAGTTCACATCTTGACATTTTTATCCAGAGTTAAGGTTTCACATCATACAGTCGCGGTCTATTTTTTTTTTTAAAGACACTTTAGAGTGTAACTATAAATACCTGCAAAACCAATAGAGGATACCTCAGAGATCAGATGTATGCAGGCAGAGTGGTCTGAATCATTTAAACTATAGCAAAAAAAAAAAAAAAAAAATACATGTGAAGGATAAAATACAATAATTAAGGGGAAAAGCAGATTTGACTAGATGATCCAAACCA
>NW_027839816.1:0-2226 GCF_054177405.1 Leptonychotes weddellii
AGGGGTTCTCTATGCCTCCTGGATTTTGATGTCTGTTTCCTTCCCCAAATTAAGGAAGTTCTCTGCTATAATTTGCTCCAATATACCTGCTGCCCCCCTCTCTCTTTCTTCTTCTTTTGGGATCCCAATTATTCTAATGTTGTTTCGTCTTATGGTATTGCTTATCTCTCCAATTCTGCCCTTGTGGTCCAGTAGTTGTTTATCTCTCTTTTTCTCAGCTTCTTTATTTTCCATCATTTGGTCTTCTATATTACTGATTCTCTCTTCTGCCTCATTTATCTTAGCAGTTAGAGCCCCCATTTTTTATTGCACCTCATTAATAGCCTTTTTGATTTTGACTTGGTTAGATTTTAGTTCTTTCATTTCTCTAGAAAGGGTTTCTCTAATAACTTCCATGTTTTTTTCAAGTCCAGCTAGTATCTTTAAAATCATCATTCTGAACACTAGTTCTGACATCATACTAATATCCGTATTGAATAGATCCCTGGCAGTCGGTACTGCCTCTTATTCTTTTTGTTGAGGTGATTTTTTTCCATCTTGTCATTTAGTCCAGAGGAGAAGAGATGAATGAGAGAACAAAATGCTAACAGGGTAACAAAGTCCCCAGAAAATACACTCTCAGAAAAGACCTGAAACTGGAGGAAAAGAAAGGGAAAGGAAGAAAAAAGAAAAAGAAAAAAAAAAAAGAAAAAGACAAAAACAAACAAAAACAGAACAAAACAAAAAAAACAGAATATGATCAAATATGATCAGGCTGGTGCATAGATCAATGCCACACACTAGATTTTTGGTGTATTTTGGTCTTAGAAGAAAGTGCCTTCCAAAATTTTAAAGAAAGAAAAACATATATGTACAAAAATAAGGGTTAATACGATGAAGGGATGTAATATGACTGTTAAGATGAAAATTATAAAAGATTTTATAAAAGGAATTGATAAGATGTCGTTTGAAAAAAGAAAGAAGAGGATTTAAAAAAAAAAGAA
This sequence comes from Leptonychotes weddellii, assembly GCF_054177405.1. NCBI lineage: Eukaryota > Metazoa > Chordata > Mammalia > Carnivora > Phocidae > Leptonychotes > Leptonychotes weddellii. The sequence goes on from NW_027839816.1 coordinate 984, forward strand.
AAAAAAAGGGAGAGAATGTGATCAGGCAGGAGACTAGAACAAAGCCATACAGTAGAGATTTAGGGTATATTTGGATCTGTTAGAAGAAACTGTATCTCAAAATTTTAAAGAGAGAACAACTTATATATATATGCCAAAAATAAGGGCAACTACTATGAAGGGATAGACTATGACTCTAAAAATGAAAAATAAAAATATTTTTTAAAAAAGGGATTGATAAGATGTTGGTTGGAAAAAGGAAAAAGAAAAATTCAAAAAAAAAAAACAGTTAAAAAAAATTAACTTTGAACGACTCAAGAATCATGGTAAAAAAGCCATGAATTCTATATGCAGTATTCCCTTAGCGCTGGAGTTCTGCCATTCTCATTGATCGGTAAACTTGGCCCTGGCTGGCTGTTCTTGCTGATCTTCTGGGGGAGGGGCCTGTTGCCGTGGTTTCCAAATGTCTTTGCCGGAGGCGGAATTGCCCTGCCCTTGCCCAGCCCGGGCTAAGTAATCTGCTCGGGTTTGCTCTCGGGAGCTTTTGTTCCCTGCAAGCTTTCCCTACAGCTTTGGAGGCCGAGAGTGAAAGTGGCAGCCTCCCAATCTCCGCCCCGGAGGAGCCGAGAACTTGGGTTCCCGCTCCTCAGTGCGCCCCCAGAGAAAAGCAGTCAATCACTCCCATCTCCCTGGTCTCTGGCCACACTCCGTGCTCACCCGGCCTGTGACCAAGCATTTCTATCTCTGGCTCACGACCCAGTGTGGAGTCTCCAAACCCAGCAGATCCCTGTGGTGCGCTCCCACGCTGCTCCTCCTGGAGGGAGGAAGGGGAGTCTCCCCGGATCTGCCGCTTGTTTGGTCCCTACTGGAGGAGCAGTGGCCCGACTGTGCCGCGGATCACGGTTTATGGCAACCCTGAGCTGAGAGCCCACTCCTCGGCTCCGTCTCTGCAGCCAGCTTCCCCACTCCGATACCTGGGAGCTCTGCCACACTCAGGCACCCCTGGTCTTTCTGTGACCCCGAGGGTCCTGAGACCACGCTGTCCCATGAGGGTTCCGCCCCCCGCTTAGCCACTGGAGCAATGTCCCTCAGCAGAGCCGACTTCTAAAAGTTCCGATTTTGTGCTCCGCAGCTCTATCACTTGCCAGAAGCGGCCGACGGAGGCCCCCTCCCCTGCCATCTATTCTCCCGAATATCGCCTCAGATTCATTTCTCTGAACATCCTACCTTCCAGGACGTGGTAGCTTTTCTGTTCAGGGAGTTG
>NW_027839817.1:0-266 GCF_054177405.1 Leptonychotes weddellii
CTTGATTTCGGCTCAGCTCATGATCTCAGGGTCATGAGGCTGAGCCCTGCATTGGGCTCTGTGCTGGGCATGAAGCCTGCTTAAGATTCTCTCTCTCCCTCTCCTCTGCCCCTTCCCAATCCCACTCGCATGCTCGCCCATGCTCTCTCTCTCTCTCTAAAAAAAAAAAAATGAATTTCGTATACAGGATGGATAGGAAGAGGAAGACACTGAAAGCAAGGAGACTTTTTAGGAGGCTGGCAGAGTCCTCCTCCTCACCTCACTCC
>NW_027839818.1:0-266 GCF_054177405.1 Leptonychotes weddellii
AAACAATGAATCATGGAACACTTCATCTAAAACTAATGATGTAATGTATGGGGATTAACATAAGAATAAAAAAAAAAGAATCATCTGTTGACATTTAAATATCTACTGTGCAAAGGGAAAAGCAAGATTTGCATCCAACAATGCCACCTGGTTAATCCAGCAGTTTTTATAACCTGGCAAATTATTTTTATGCAATAGTGCATTTTTATGAAATTAGCTGGCTATTGTCAGTGTTCTAATCAACATTTTTCTCATCTCCCTTGCAT
>NW_027839819.1:0-266 GCF_054177405.1 Leptonychotes weddellii
ATCATTCTGCCAGCCACACAAAGCAGAAGTGTCTGCTTTTTAGGTATTTTTTAAAATTTATTTTTATTTTTTTTATGGAAAACAATGTCCTTTTTTGGTTAGTTTTTCCTACAGTTATATATGAATAGCCCACTTTAGAAAACAAACAAACAAAAAACCCCAGAGACTCAATGAATCTAAACAACCTTCCCAGCTAATTATGATACTAATTACTACTAAAGATAGAACTGGAACTGAGAGTCAAGGTTGTGGGCACCAAGACGCAT
>NW_027839820.1:0-266 GCF_054177405.1 Leptonychotes weddellii
AAAAAACATACATATTTGCAAGAGAAATCATTAATAAGTGTTTATCTTTGAGTGGTGGAATTATGGATGATTGGGTTTCATTTGTTTTGATTATTATAATTTTTTTTTCCCAATGAACAATACTCTTCATATGATTTTAAAAATAACGCTTCTGTCTATCCCATATGCACCAAAACCTTTGGATTTTTTTTCTCCTTAGACTTTTTTTTTTTTTAATCTTTCTATAACATTGAATATAGTTGACTGTATGGACTCCTTTTCCATCT
>NW_027839821.1:0-266 GCF_054177405.1 Leptonychotes weddellii
GGCGCCTGGGTGGCTCAGTTGGTTAAGCGACTGCCTTCGGCTCAGGTCATGATCCTGGAGTCCCGGGATCGAGTCCCGCATCGGGCTCCCTGCTCGGCAGGGAGTCTGCTTCTCCCTCTGACCCTCCTCCCTCTCATGCTCTCTGTATCTCATTCTCTCTGTCTCAAATAAATAAATAAAATCTTAAAAAAAAAAAAAACCTTTATAAAGAAAAAAACAAAAACCTAACACTCTTGGGGGAGAATGAAATCTAAAAGGAACAATAA
>NW_027839822.1:0-266 GCF_054177405.1 Leptonychotes weddellii
CGCGGCGACAAGCCACTGATGCTCTTCCCACGGGGCCTTCGGAAATGAGGAGCCTCAGGAAATGTGTCTTGGAAATGAGAACTCAGAGTATGAAGGAAAAACATATGTATCCATCGGCTTCTCTCCTCCACTGGTCCGGGTGATGTTTTGGTCATTGACTTGCCCGTGCCTCCCGTGGCTAGCAGGTGGCACGTGCCTACGGTTAACAGGTGACATGGCTGCTCTCACCTTCAGGTCAGAGAAGTCCCGGCACAGGGAGGGGGCAG
>NW_027839823.1:0-266 GCF_054177405.1 Leptonychotes weddellii
CACAGCCCCCCTGGGTCTGAAGGCTGGCAGCGCCTTTCCATTTTGCTCCAGACAAATCACTGAGTTGTGTTACTAAGCTCACTTTTGGAAGAGTGTGGGGAGTGGAGCGACGTAATCCTTCTACAGACAATATTTTCAGAAGATGTAGAAAAGTCAAGTGTGCAGACACAGGTTGTGATGGTGACTAGGCAGCAGACTTTTTTTTTCTTTTTTTTTTTTTTATTCTTATGTTAATCCCCATACATTACATCATAAGTTCTAGATGA
>NW_027839824.1:0-266 GCF_054177405.1 Leptonychotes weddellii
AATTCTATTATATATGTGTGTGTGTTTGTGCGTGTGTATGTACATACATATGTAGATATATATTTCTTAAAAGTATATCTTTTTATTATAATTTGCTTTAACTTTATAAAAAGGTTGTTGGGCTATATGTACTCTTTCAGAACATAATTTTTCCCCTCAATATTTAATTTTCTAAGATTCATCCATGTATATTTGCATGTTTCTGCGGTTCATTCATTTGGATTGTTGTATAATATTTCATTGTGTATATGATTAACACTTCAGGG
>NW_027839825.1:0-266 GCF_054177405.1 Leptonychotes weddellii
CTCTCTATACCACTGTTTTAAAATATAGGTTTTATTATTATTTGGGTATGGCAAGGAGGAGTCCCAACTGCCATGCAGGGCCACACTGGGAAGCACCAGGGTTGGCCAGGAAGCAGAAAGGAGAAGGAAAAGGTGTTTTCCGTGGGAAGGGACAGATGGGAGTAAGCAGGTTTAGGGTTGGCTCTCTGAATAATTTCAGTGGGCTCCAGGGCATCCCTAGTTGTCTGGTACCTACCCTGAGATGATTAGAGCAGGTGGGTAGTAAC
>NW_027839826.1:0-266 GCF_054177405.1 Leptonychotes weddellii
GATGGAGCCCCCATGATGGGAGTTGTGCCCCAATAAGAAGAAGAGACACCAGAGCATCCTTTCTCTGCTAATGTAAGGATACAGTGAAAAGGATCATCTGCTAGCCAGGAAGAGGACCCTCACAAAGAACCAAATCTTCTAGCTCCTTGATCTTGGACTTTCAAGCCTCCAGAAGTGCAAAAATAAATGTCTGTTTTTTAAGTCACCCAGTCAGTGAGATTTTGTTTTAGCAGCCTGAGCTGACCAATACACCCACACTGTCAACA
>NW_027839827.1:0-2226 GCF_054177405.1 Leptonychotes weddellii
GGCGGCGACCCGGAAGCAGCCCTGCGGCGGGCGGGAGGGACCTGCGCTTGGGAGGCGAGACCGGACCGCGCAGCTGTTGCCCGGACGATGGCGGGGACGGCGCTGAAGAGGCTGATGGCCGAGTACAAACGTGAGTGCGGGTCCCGCGCGCCTCCTCCCGCTGTGGTCCCCGTGTCCCGCACCCCCGCGCCCCGCGCCCCCTCCTCCTCCTCCCGCTCTGACGCCGCGCCCCTTCCTTCCGCCCTAACCCCTGACCCTGCACCTCTCGGCCCCGCACCCCCTCCTCCCTCCCTAACTCCTGACCCCGCGGCCCCTTCTCCAACCGTAACCCCTGACCCCGCGCCCCCGACCCCCTCCTCCCGCCCTCACCCCTGCCCCCGCGCCCCCCGGCCCCGCGCCCCCTCCTCCAGGCCTAGTCTCCGACTGTGGCCCCGCGGGCTGGGCGCGGCCTGAGTGGGCGGCGATGTGGAAGGTGGGGACTCCTAAACCACTGAGTCATGCCCGCCTGTTGGCGCCTAGGAGCGGGAGCTTCGTTCCGGTCAGTCGTGAGCCGTCGCGGAGTCTCCGGGCCCGTCCTCTGCGGGGCCCGCTGCCGCTCCTGCGCGTGTGAGCAAGCTCGTAGGAGCGCTCTTGGAGAAGTGGCTGTTCAGGAGCGCCGCCTGCGCTTGTTTTGTCTCTGGCTCCTGTAAGTCGGAGCCTTGCGCACACGCCGCGCGGGGTGGTGCGGGGAGCGTGCGGGGAGCGGGGACGACCGACGCGACCCGCTCAGAAGTTCAAACCAAAACTGCAGGCGGAGAAAGCGCCTTGTGGTGCATTTGAGGTGAAAGGTCAGATTTTGGCTTTGTCTTTACTACGGGAACAGGTTTTGAGTCGTGCCCCCTGTCATTCTTCCTAGGGTGGTGTTCAGAAAACCTCCTCAGTGCTTTCTGAGCCAGGAAAATGGTGTAATCTTTGGGGAGAGCAAAGCGAGAAGCGAAAACCTAGGAACATTCCGTGTCCTGCCTTTTTCCAGCGGAATGCTCCCTCGGAAGAGTTGCCACAAGTCCTGGCCGAAATGGGTGTGTTGAACGTGTTCCGAGCTGCTGGTGGACACCGGGTGGTAGCCTGCTTGTGGGGAGAGCGGGGCTTCCACGGCCATGGTCAGGGTTCGGCCGCCTCTGCTTATTAGCTTTTTGCTCACCGTGGCCTTGACCTCCGCACTTTGCTTCTCTGGGAAGAGTCATGCTTTTCAGGACACCTGTTAGGTAGCTCTCGGTTCTCTAGGCTGTTATTGTTATGATGACATGGAGGATACATTCAGAAGAAGGTTGGAAATAACCGTAGTAATTGGTAAATATGCACGGAGCTCAGTCTCCTAACCACCTGGCCCTGCACAGGGAGTCTGTGTTTGACATGAGCAGACCAGGGCGGTGCAGATGTGGGCTCCTTAGAATAAACGTTTACATACTGCTCTCGGCCGTGTCCTCTGCTTGTAGGAGCGTATTTGGGAGGCAGAGTGTGAACAGAGGGTTGGGTGGGAGTGGGAAACTGCTGCCGCTTCCTCTTCAAGGGAAACCTGGCTGGGGGTGGTCTGTGCGGGGACACTTGTCATTCCTACCATGCTGGTCAGTTCTAGACTCTCCCATCTGTAGGGAAGGAATCGATTAAGCCTGCAAGGGGAATTAGGTTCAGGCTGCTGCTTCGATCCAGTCTCTGCATTGTCGAACTTGTATTTCCTGAGGATATTTGCATTAACAAAGATTGCTTTTGCTTTTACTGTGTTTACAAAAACCTCATCCATTATTTCAATCCTGCTGTCAGTTTGCTGTAATAAAATGCAGGTAACACTTGACTTCCCAAAGTTGTATCACAGAAGTGTATTATATATGTTTTTACGTGTTAATGTGACATCTTGGGGTATATGTGGAAGACAGAACCCTAAAAACGTCTCCCTAAGCTTGCTGGCCCCTGCTCGCCCCATCAGACACGAATCTAGCACTGCTGTGAGAGCACTCTGGAGGTGTAACTTAGAGGTTACTGAGTGGCTAACTTACAGGTAGGGAGATTAACCTGGATTATTGGGGTACAACCCAATAATCACTCAAGGCCCCAGAATTGTAGAGGTAGGCAGGAGGGGAGGTTCAGGAGATTCAAAGCATGAGGAGGACTCCACCTGCCTTGATTGGCTTGGAAGATGCATGGGTGGCTGGGAACAGAGGAACGTGGGCTGCCTCTAGAACCTAGGAC
>NW_027839828.1:0-266 GCF_054177405.1 Leptonychotes weddellii
CTCCAAAAACAGCTCTCTCTCCAGAAGATACTTGATAATGGAAGGCAAGATTACCATTTTTTTAAATAATAACCCACTTGTGCTTTAATATTTTAATGAATACAGTTCAGATATCAAAGTGTGAAATACCTAGATCTACAAGTCAGACCCAGAGGGCACTTCCAGAAGGCACCCAGGCAAGGGTAACACTGCTTTTCTTCGACTGCTTCACACAAAAAAGAGTTTGTATCTCCAGAGATCACTGGACCTTTTCTCATTCTAAAGTA
>NW_027839829.1:0-266 GCF_054177405.1 Leptonychotes weddellii
GAACTCATGGCCCTGAGATCAAGAGTCACATGCTCTATAGACTGAGCCAGTCAGGTGCCCCTAAATATTTTTTTTTTTTAAGATTTTATTTATTTATTTGAGAGAGAGAGAATGAGAGACAGAGAGCATGAGAGGGAGGAGGGTCAGAGGGAGAAGCAGACTCCCTGCCGAGCAGGGAGCCCGATGCGGGACTCGATCCCGGGACTCCAGGATCATGACCTGAGCCGAAGGCAGTCGCTTAACCAACTGAGCCACCCAGGCGCCCC
>NW_027839830.1:0-266 GCF_054177405.1 Leptonychotes weddellii
CAATTTTACTTATTTATTCAAGCTATCTGCTTTGGAGAGGTTCAAAAGTTTTCTTGAAAATCTTTTTAAAATTTTTTTTTTTTAAAGATTTTATTTATTTGAGAGAGAGAGAATGAGAGAGAGCACATGAGAGGGGGGAGGGTCAGAGGGAGAAGCAGGCTCCCCGCCGAGCAGGGAGCCTGATGCGGGACTCGATCCCAGGACCCCGGGATCCTGACCTGAGCCGAAGGCAGACGCTTAACCATCTGAGCCACCCAGGCATCCTG
>NW_027839831.1:0-266 GCF_054177405.1 Leptonychotes weddellii
CTCACTGCATGACCTCAGCCCTGACCGTCTTTAACCTCTTCCTGCCTTATCTTCCCCCATAGCACGCACGCCTTTCTGACATACTACGTAATTTACCTTTTTAAAATTCGTGTTTACTTCCACTATCCCCTAAGCTCCACGAGGGCTGTTATCTGTTCATTCACTCTGTGTGCCCAGGGCTTGAACACTGCCTGGCCCATAGGAGGCATTCGGTATGAATCTGCTCGGAGCGTGAATGAATGAACCTATGTTTTACTTGTAATGAA
>NW_027839832.1:0-266 GCF_054177405.1 Leptonychotes weddellii
GATGGAGCCCCCATGATGGGAGTTGTGCCCCAATAAGAAGAAGAGACACCAGAGCATCCTTTCTCTACTAATGTAAGGATACAGTGAAAAGGATCATCTGCTAGCCAGGAAGAGGACCCTCACAAAGAACCAAATCTTCTAGCTCCTTGATCTTGGACTTTCAAGCCTCCAGAAGTGCAAAAATAAATGTCTGTTTTTTAAGTCACCCAGTCAGTGAGATTTTGTTTTAGCAGCCTGAGCTGACCAATACACCCACACTGTCAACA
>NW_027839833.1:0-266 GCF_054177405.1 Leptonychotes weddellii
AGAGGAGGAAACTTCTGGTTTTCCCCCACTGTATCCCCAGGCTGGAAGCAGACGTGGGCACAGGCAGCCCTTGATCAATGTTTAATCCCTGAATCAAAGCTGCCGTGATGAAGGTTGTCTGTGGTTTCTGTTCAGAATAAGAATGAAGAGGGGAAGATGGGGTCACCTCGGCCCCATTGACCTTGTGCATCCAGGGTAGTTGGCCTGGGACTGACCATCTCCTGGAGGGGCCCATTCCCCAGGAACCCTCACCCCAGCCCCAGCCT
>NW_027839834.1:0-266 GCF_054177405.1 Leptonychotes weddellii
CAGATAAAGGGCTAGTATCCCTAGCACTGTTTCTAATTCATCTACTATATTGGGGGCCATATTGAATTTTAAAGGACATGAGACTTAACATTAGAAAACCTTAGACTTGATTACAATCTACTACTTAGCTGTTCTGTGTCTCTTACTGAGTTACATAATCTCTATTAGCCTCATATTTATTCATTTCTCTTTATAAACTTTCTCACTAGATTAAAAATTAAATTCTTGCGATTCTATATTACAAATTGTAAAACTACATTTTTTTA
>NW_027839835.1:0-266 GCF_054177405.1 Leptonychotes weddellii
AATGTTTGGGGGTAGTGAAGCATTTTTTAACAAAACACAAATATTACCAACCTTAAAAAAATACAAGTTTCACCATGTCAAAGTTCACAATTTTCATCCACAGGCACAATAAAGAAGTGAAAAACTTCTGGCTGAGGGAAGATTTTTGAAACCAACCAATAAAGGTTTGCATTTGGCATATATAGACACTTCCTACCTACGAAATTATTTTTATTTTTTTTTAAGATTATTTATTTATTTATTTATTCATGAGAGACAGAGAGAGA
>NW_027839836.1:0-266 GCF_054177405.1 Leptonychotes weddellii
AGCATTATCTACACTGCTTCTACTTTCCTCTAATGCCTAACAAAGGCCTTTGCTCATTTGCTCAATGTTTTTTTTTTTTTTTAAACGAGTAATAATCAAATTGAATAGTCTGTATTCTCTCAGACTATGTGTTGTGTATAGAAGACTGAAAAAGGGTAGTCGTCCTTGCAATCTAGCCCCTTAAATGAAGAGATTTGCCTAAGTGGCTATCAGATATCTGAGTTGTGAACAACCACAGCATTTACTTAGTTTGAAGTGCACTTAGG
>NW_027839837.1:0-266 GCF_054177405.1 Leptonychotes weddellii
ATATACCTTCTGCCCCTCTCTCCCTTTCTTCTTTTTCTGGGATCCTAATTATTCTAATGTTGTTTTGTCTTATGGTATTGCTTATCTGTCTAATTCTGTCCTCCTGATCCAGTAGTTGTTTATCTCTCTTTTTCTCAGCTTCTTTATTTTCCAGCATTTGGTGTTCTATATCTCTGATTCTCTCTTCTGCCTCATTTATTCTAGCAGTTAGCACCCCCATATTTGATTGCACCTCATTAATAGCCTTTTTGATTTCTACTTGGTCA
>NW_027839838.1:0-2226 GCF_054177405.1 Leptonychotes weddellii
AAAACCTAAAAAGACCCAGAGAAACTTTCAGTGTGCGAGAGGAAGAGTAAGACCTTGAGGTAAAGGTGACAGGAGGAAGCCAATCACAGAATCTCTTTCCCTTAATCCAAACAAAAAGTGATTTTTAAAAATAGCAAAACTTTACCAACAGCAACCATAGAAGAAAAGTGGTATGAGCTTGCCAAAATAAGAAATGGTGGCCAGAGGAAGAAATGGAGATGGTGGGCTTTGATTCCGATTCAGTGGTGTGCTGGAGCAGGTTCTAACTGGCTCAGAAGAGCGGCTACCATAGCAGCTGTCCTCCTCTTCAGTCCCCTTTAATATGGATCAGTTCCTCAGCATTTGTCTCTTATGACACTGACATCTTAAAAGAATACAGGACCTTTTCTTTGTTTAATAGAGTGCTTCTTAGATTCCAGTTATACACTCACAGGCAGAATACCATATAAGTCCTGGGTCCTCAGGGTGTCACATTCATCTGATGTCTGTCTGACCCTCACTTGTGATGTTAATCCTAATCTCCTAATCGAGGTTTTACCAAATTCTGTTTAGTTACCAATATTTTAAAATTTTAACATTTGTATTTACTTTGTTCAATTGTAAAACCTCAAACCTTTTCTGTCAATAATGTCATATTTCACCTGGTGTCCTTTTTTCTTGCTGTTTCTAATTAATTTATTCAGCCTGTAATAGTATCGTGCTGGTCTTCAACTTGTTTTCTTAACTCTGACATCTCCCTTTTTCGCCACATCTGCTGTTTTAGCATTTCATCTTGGTTTTTGGCTTTCTTTTTATTTTCTCACTCCTGATGTTGGCAGCTGACTGGACCTTTTGTTTTCTCTGACATGTCTGAGTGAAATCTCGACCCCACTCTAACTTACCTCAAACTCATTTGTCTTCCTCTTATAGCTCCAGTTTGAGGCCTAAATGAGGTGACATGGCCATAGAGGCAGAGAGAGAGTTCAACTGGGGTTCTGTGCCCTCTTTGGTGGGGGACATGAGCTCTCTTTAAAGAATTTCTTCTGTGTTCTGCACTAGGAATTCAGATTTCATACTTGGAGACATACCCTATTCTTTTGTTGTTTTTTTTTTTAGATTTTATTTATTTATTTGAGAGAGAGAGAATGAGAGAGAGCATGAGAGGGAGGAGGGTCAGAGGGAGAAGCAGACTCCCTGCCGAGCAGGGAGCCCGATGCGGGACTCGATCCTGGGACTCCAGGATCATGACCTGAGCCGAAGGCAGTCGCTTAACCAACTGAGCCACCCAGGCGCCCCATACCCTATTCTTAATATGTTGTATCCTTAGGCTTGGAATTATGCCCCCAATTTTGCATGAAGCCACAGTAAATGGCATACTCCAAGGATGCTTTTTTCTGTCTCTGATGAAATATTCAGTTCTTTTCCTTGATTTTTTCCTAGGGTTTCTTACTTTCCTCATCAATTCACTTCTCTCCAAATTGAGAGTGACTGATGAGAATTTGGGTTTTTGTCAAGTGGCTCCCCCTGCCCCCCGTACCACTTCAGGTGACCGTCAGTGGATGTGGGGGTGAAATTAAGAGCCGTGGTGTGGTGGTAAATGTTTAACAACTGGCTCTCAAAAATAAAAATCCTTAATGTATAGTGTATGCCAGTTTCCATAGCGTAAATATTCCCACCATAGCCAATTTCAAGCTACCAATATGACATCACTAAATGTGGAATTAGAACACCCAGCACTACATGGCTTAGCACGTCGTTATACAGTATTTCCACTGTACGGAGACAGTCGATACAAATAACCTCAAGAGCGTAGACAGTAGTAAAATGAAGTGAAATAATTAGAAAGTGGTGATTTTTGAGCATTTACTCTTTGTTTTCAATGTTATTTATTTTTTTAAATCAAAAAAATAAATATTATTTGTTTTTAAAATATAATATTTAATTGTAAGTGTATATAATTTAATTTTTAATACCTGGCTTGAAAAATCCCTGAAAATTGGACTATCAGCTCTTCTGAGCCAGTTAGAACCTGCTCCAGCACACCACTGAATCGGAATCAAAGCCCACCATCTCCATTTCTTCCTCTGGCCACCATTTCTTATTTTGGCAAGCTCATACCACTTTTCTTCTATGGTTGCTGTTGGTAAATTTTTGCTATTTTTAAAAATCACTTTTTGTTTGGATTAAGGGAAAGAGATTCTGTGATTGGCTTCCTCCTGTCACCTTTACCTCAAGGTCTTACTCTTC
>NW_027839839.1:0-266 GCF_054177405.1 Leptonychotes weddellii
GGGGGAGGGTCAGAGGGAGAAGCAGACCCCCTGCCGAGCAGGGAGCCCGATGCAGGACTCGATCCCAGGACTCCAGGATCATGACCTGAGCCGAAGGCAGTCGCCCAACCAACTGAGCCACCCAGGCGCCCTTTTATCAGACTTTTTAACTTAAATGGTTGTGTAGTCTTACTTTGAATACTACTAGCATTCATTGGCATTTCCCTTATGATTAATGATCTTGAGCACCTCTTCAGATGCTCATTGGCTATTTGTATAATCTGTAA
>NW_027839840.1:0-266 GCF_054177405.1 Leptonychotes weddellii
AGGACGTGCATCAGGAGGGGGACTGGGTGACTGAGCCATTGGCTTCTGCAGAACAACGGACACAAAAACTTGCACCTGTCACATTGACCCGAGACGCGCAGAATATATCGTCCAGCGTGCGATAGGCTGTTAGGGAAAAAATACATTACAGGAAACAAAGCTGTGGAAGGGCACGTGCAACAGCTCCCCTCATTCTCCCCGTGCCCCTGTGTCCCTGCCTATAGGTTTGTGCACACTCACACGCACAGGAGGGGATCGGTTACCTC
>NW_027839841.1:0-266 GCF_054177405.1 Leptonychotes weddellii
AAAAAACATACATATTTGCAAGAGAAATCATTAATAAGTGTTTATCTTTGAGTGGTGGAATTATGGGTGATTGGGTTTCATTTGTTTTGATTATTATAATTTTTTTTTCCCAATGAACAATACTCTTCATATGATTTTAAAAATAACGCTTCTGTCTATCCCATATGCACCAAAACCTTTGGATTTTTTTTCTCCTTAGACTTTTTTTTTTTTTAATCTTTCTATAACATTGAATATAGTTGACTGTATGGACTCCTTTTCCATCT
>NW_027839842.1:0-266 GCF_054177405.1 Leptonychotes weddellii
TCAGTTTGATTTCTTCACTTATAAAGTATTGATTAAGCTTTTTAAATGTTCCTCTAACTAAAATACATTAGAAATGTTTCTCTTTAGAGTTCTAGGTCCCCAATTATATTAAAGAAAAATACCAATTTTTATTTAAGTGTGCAATTTAAAAATTGTAGCTTTAGTTTTTTAATGTGAGACAATGCTTTTCTGACAGTTTAAAACGATATAACATTAAATTTTATAAATGTCAGTGATAAAAATCAGATCCAGTATAGGCAAACTGA
>NW_027839843.1:0-266 GCF_054177405.1 Leptonychotes weddellii
CTTTGCAAATATTTCCTCCCATTTGGTAGGTTGCTTTTTCATTTTGTTTTTTCCTTTGCTGTACAGAAGATTTTGTTTGAAATAGTCTCACTTGTTTATTTTTACTTTTGTTGCTTGTGTTTTTGTGTCATGTCTAAAAAATTGTTGCTTAGACCAGTGTCTAGGAGCCTCTTTCATATGTTTTCTTCTAGGAGTTTTACAGTTTTAGGTGTTATGTTTAAGTCTTTAATACATTTCGAGTTAATTTTTGTGAGTGGTGTAGGATA
>NW_027839844.1:0-266 GCF_054177405.1 Leptonychotes weddellii
AAAGATACAGAGTAAAAAGCCTGCTCATTTCAACTCAAGATTTATTGAACACTTACTAAGTGCAAGGCACTGTATGCTCATTTATTCTATACTTTGTTGCAGATTTAATCACATTTATCTTACTTATTTTCTTTTCCCTTTTCAGGTGATTACAGCCCTTTTTTTTTTTTTTATTCTTATGTTAATCCCCATACATTACCTCATTAGTTCTAGATGAAGTGTTCCATGATTCATTGTTTGTGCATAACACCCAGTGCTCCATGCAG
>NW_027839845.1:0-266 GCF_054177405.1 Leptonychotes weddellii
AGAATCATTGCATGAGGACCCACACAATATTCCTGGGGGTAAATGCACAGGACTCATGCCAGCCACAGTTGCTCATGGGGTGTATCTTGGGTCATGCGGCTGATGACATTTCTTACATTTTCCCCCTGAACAATCTCCATCTTGTTGTTTGGGAGCCTAAGGGGCCAGATCCTAAACTTTCAATGATTTCTAGGTTTCTTTCTTTCTTTCTTTCTTTTTTTTAAGATCTTATTTATTCATAAGAGAGAGAGAGAGAGAGAGAGAAC
>NW_027839846.1:0-266 GCF_054177405.1 Leptonychotes weddellii
GCGAGATAGGGAACATAAGCAGGGGGAGTGGGAGAGGGAGAAGCAGGCTTCCCGCCGAGCAGGGAGCCCGATGCGTGGCTCGATCCCAGGACCCTGAGATCATGACCGGGGCCGAAGGCAGACGCTTAACGACTGAGCCACCCAGGCGCCCCCCATGATGATCATTTTAAAAGTTAAGACAGGCCAGATGCTCCTCTCTTTCTCTCTTTTTTCTTTGTAGGTCACCCAGTTGTGGTTTTTTGGGGGTATTTTTGTTTGAGTCAGCA
>NW_027839847.1:0-266 GCF_054177405.1 Leptonychotes weddellii
GTTGAAACCTTTATGAGAAGATCCTCATATATTCAACCAGTGTTACATAAATATGCAAAATTACTATGAAAAAAATCTTTGGATGTAAATGTAGTCTCCAGTGCCTTGCAAATAAGTCAGTATTCTGCAAACAAAGGGTATATGTTAAATGGCCACTTCTACTATAAAAGACACTACCTTTGGAAAAACAGTACTTCTACCTTAGGAGCAAGAGGAGTGGTGTGTGACAAGATGGGGAATGAGAGGGAGGATGGAGGAAGATATGA
>NW_027839848.1:0-266 GCF_054177405.1 Leptonychotes weddellii
GCCGTCTATCCTCCCGAATATCGCCTCGGATTCACTTCTCCGCACGTCCTTCCTTCCAGAAAGTGGTCGCTTTTCTGTTCAGAGAGTTGTTGCTCTTCTTTTCTTCAATCTCCTGTTGAGTTTGTAGGTGTTCAGAATGGTTTGATCCCTATCCAGCTGAATTCCTGAGAGGAGACGAAATCCAGGTCTCCTACTCCTCCGCCATCTTGCTCCGCCCCCCCCAGATACAAACATTTTAAACAAGTTGGTATATGTATTCTAGAGTA
>NW_027839849.1:0-2226 GCF_054177405.1 Leptonychotes weddellii
GACCCTGAGATCATGACCTGAGCCAAAGGCAGATGCTTAACGACTGAGCCACCCAGGTGGCCCTCAAATGGCAAGATTTCTTTTTTTGATGGCTGAGTAGTATTCCATTGTATATACATACCACATCTTCTTTATCCATTCATCTGTTGATGGACATCTGGGCTCTTGCCATAGTTTGGCTATTGTGGACATTGCTGCTATAAACATTGGGGTGCAGGTGCCCCTTCGGATCACTACGTTTGTATCTTTGGGGCAAATACACGGTAGTGCAATTGCTGGGTTGTAGGGTAACTCTATTTTCAACTTTTTGAGGAACCTCCACACTGTTTTCCAGAGTGGCTGCACCAGCTTGCATTCCCACCAACAGTGTAGGAGGGTTCCCCTTTCTCCACATCTTCGCCAACAGCTGTCCTTTCCTTACTTGTTAATTTCAGCCACTCTGACTGGTGTGAGGTGGTATCTCATTGTGGTTTTGATTGGTCTTTCCCTGATGCTGAGTGATGTTGAGCACTTTTTCATGTGTCCATTGTTGGCCATTTGGATGTCTTCTTTGGAGAAATGTCTGTTCATGTCTTCTGCCCATTTCTTGATTGGATCATTTGTTCTTTGGGTGTTGAGTTTGATAAGTTCTTTATAGATTCTAGATACTAGCCCTTTATCTGATATGTCATTTGCAAATATCTTCTCCCATTCTGTTGGTTGTCTTTTGGTTTTGTTGACTGTTTCCTTTGCTGTGCAGAAGCTTTTTATCTTGATGAAGTCCCAATAGTTCATTTTTGCCTTTGTTTCCCTTGCCTTTGGGGACGTGTTTAGCAAGAAATTGCTGCAGCTGAGGTCACAGAGGTTGCTGCCTGTGTTCTCCTCTAGGATTTTGATGGATTACTGTCTCACATTTAGGTCTTAAAATCCCCTTATTGTTTAGGACATTCTGAGTTGGGTTTTCTATTGCTTCCTGCCAAAAGCATACTATCTAATATAACAGGGGCACCGGACTGGCTCAGTCGGTGGAGTATGCAGCTCTTGATCTTGGGGTTGTAAGTTTGAGCCCCATGTTGGGTATAGAGTCTACTTAAAATTTTTTTAAAAACCTTATACAATAGTTCATAGAAACTTTTGGTAAAATGATTAATAATAAAAATATTAAGATCCTTTTAAATGTGTATATCCTCTTTTCCACTGCAAACATAGCCCTGGGAGAACAAAGATTCTCTGCCCCCCAGGAGTCTTGGCTGAACTTAAGTCATAAATTGAAAGCACACAGAGAACATTTGCAGGTTTGAAAAATGTACCTTCTTCCCTTCTACATGCAACCGTGAAGGGAGCCATAGTCTGATTTGCTGGTGGTGTTGAAGAGCGAGGAGGCCCATTCCAGGAGAACCATCTCCCCCCAGGAAGACTAGCCAGAGGATTCTGACCCCAGGGCCATCCCAAATCTCCCAGAGCCTAAGGAGGTTTTGGGCATGACTCTTTTTTTTTTTTTTAAAGATTTTATTTATTTATTTGAGAGAGAGAGCACAAGCAGTGGGGAGGGGTAGAGGGAGAAGCAGGCTTCCCGCCGAGCAGGGAGCCCGATGCGGGGCTCAATCCCAGGACCCTGGGATCATGACCTGAGCCGAAGGCAGATGCTTAACAACTGAGCCCCCCAGGTGCCGGAGCCTGACTCTTGAGACAAGAACCAAACCAGATTCCGTGGGCTCCAGGGTATTAATAGGGATCACTCCACGGCTTATTCCCCTGTGTGGAGGCCCTTGGATCCTTGAGAGAAAAAAGCCTGTGAGGTTCTCTCTCCTCTGACCCACTTGGTTTGCACTACTCTTTCTCCCTTCTGCCCTCTCTACCCCAACCCTCATCTTTTCTCTCCACTTCTATCTCTCCCTTCCTTCTCTCTCCCACTTATCTCCCCCTTTCCCCATCTCCGTGTTCCAGTGGGCGAGTGTGGTCACCTCAGGAGGTACAAGAGTTTCTGCTTCCTTTTCACCTTCTTCCCCCTCCTCCTCCCCTTTTTTTCTCTCTTCTTCCCTCTTACTCCACCTCCTCCTCCCCTCCCCTTCTTCCTCCCTCCTCCTCCCCCTCCCCCCTCCCCCTCCCGCCTCCTCCTCCCCTTTCTTCCCTCCTCCTCCCCTCCCCCTCTTCCCTCCTCCTCCTCCCCCTTCTTCCCTCCTCCCCCTTCTTCCCTCCTCCTCCTGCCCCTCCTCCTGCCCCTCCTCCTCCCCCCTCCTCCTCCCC
>NW_027839850.1:0-266 GCF_054177405.1 Leptonychotes weddellii
CTCGCTGCCTCCCTGCCTCGCTGCCTCGCTGCCTCCCTGCCTCGCTGCCTCGCTGCCTCCCTGCCTCCCTGCCTCCCTGCCTTGCTGCCTCCCTGCCTCGCTGGCTCTGCCATGTGGGTGGAGGGGGTACCAGTCACTCTCCTGGTCCCACCCCAAGGCACTGACCACTGCCCAGCTCTGTTTGCCTGGGCCTGTCTTCATGAAACACACACACACACAGACACACACACACATACAAAACAGCAACTTTCTCTTCTCCGATTGAC
>NW_027839851.1:0-266 GCF_054177405.1 Leptonychotes weddellii
AATAAAAATAAAGTCTATTTAAAAAATTTTTTTTTTGCTATGGCTGATGTCAAAGAGGCTGCTGCTGTGTTCTCTAGGATTTTGATGGTTTCCTGTCTCACATTAGGTCTTCCGTCCATTTTGAATTGATTTTTGTGTATGGTATAAGAAAGTGATCTAGTTTCATTCTTCTGTGTGTTGTTGTCCAGTTTTCCCAACACCATTTGTTGAAGAGACTGTCTTTCTTCCTTTGGATAGTCTTTCCTGCTTTTCGAAGATTAATTGAC
>NW_027839852.1:0-266 GCF_054177405.1 Leptonychotes weddellii
CAAAATGTTATGTTGTTTATATAGGCAAGCATAGGTCTGTTTGGTAACCACTGCATGTTTAAGAATTTTTTTTTTTTTAAAGATTTTATTTATTTATTTGAGAGAGAGAGAATGAGAGACAGAGAGCATGAGAGGGAGGAGGGTCAGAGGGAGAAGCAGACTCCCCGCCGAGCAGGGAGCCCGATGCGGGACTCGATCCAGGGACTCCAGGATCATGACCTGAGCCGAAGGCAGTCGCTTAACCAACTGAGCCACCCAGGCGCCCA
>NW_027839853.1:0-266 GCF_054177405.1 Leptonychotes weddellii
AGTAGTGAGCCATTAAAGAGAGCCTAGAACAATGAGGAAGCGCAGGGAGGTTTAGGAAGGTTCGAATACGCCACTCAGCTCTGCTCTGTACAAGGAGCACTCGGGAAGTCTATTTCTGCTGGTTGGCGGGAGCGAGTCTGGTAAGCGCGGGGGCTGGGGGCGCCCAGCAAATCAGCCGCGGGTACAAGGCTCAGCCATGAGCGCAGCGGCGGGCTGTGTTTGAGCACAGCCCCGGCCTCCGTCACATGGCGCTGCCTGCTGGGCAT
>NW_027839854.1:0-266 GCF_054177405.1 Leptonychotes weddellii
AGCCATTGTATGGCTGAGCTGGGGCTCCAGCTTGACCCCACGTTAGGCTGACCCCAAAGCCTGGGCCTCTCACTGCTCTGCTCCATGGCCGGTCTGGGTGGTGGTGAAGGCCGGAGGATCCCTTGGTGCAACACCAAATGGCTGACCCGTGGCCGGGGCACTGATTTTCAAATGCTCTGAAACGTGTCAGCGGGGGTGGCCTCTCGCACAAGGCGGCCGGAGGCATGAGAAGACAGATGGCCCAGCCTGGCTCTGCCCGGGGCCGC
>NW_027839855.1:0-266 GCF_054177405.1 Leptonychotes weddellii
CATATGATACATGTCTTTCTCTGTTTGACTTATTTCACTCAACATAATACCCTCCAGTTCCATCCATGTCGTTGCAAATGGCAAGATCTCATTCCTTTTGATGGCTGCATAATATTCCATTGTAAATATACTCTCTTTTTGCTACAGAAATAAAACAAGCTTTTGAAATGAAAAATAATAATTTGGTTGCTTGTTAAAACGTAGAACACTTTCAAAGACTCCAATTTTGTTTATGATAACTGCTGAATATTCAAGTGTTCTTAAGG
>NW_027839856.1:0-266 GCF_054177405.1 Leptonychotes weddellii
GGGGTTTTCTCTGTGGGTGATGGAAATGTCATTTCGATCATGGGGGGTGGTGGCCAAACCCCCTACCTATACTTAAAGTCATTGAATATATTTGATTTTATTTTACCCCAGATCCTGGGGCATGTGCAGGTGGGCTCTATCTGTCAGCCAGGTGTTCTCCTGGGACGCCTGTGCTGGCTCAGGTCACAACATAGTCTGTGTGTCTGTCCTTCCTCTGCAAGGACAGGTCTCCCCACAGGAGTCTCCCTTACAGAAGCCACCACAGA
>NW_027839857.1:0-266 GCF_054177405.1 Leptonychotes weddellii
AAACAATGAATCATGGAACACTTCATCTAGAACTAATGATGTAATGTATGGGGATTAACATAAGAATAAAAAAAAAAAAGAGTAGACGCTCTCTGGTAAGAGCCTATGTTACATTTCTGACTTAATTCACATGCTTTACCATTTTTTTTTCCTGTCATAATATAGAATTAAGCGATTAGCTTAGCCAGCTCTGCCCTTTGTCATCTGTCAATAGTTGCTGTTTATCTGAAATTCTATTTGGAAGCAGTGAAAGGGGAGCAAAACTG
>NW_027839858.1:0-266 GCF_054177405.1 Leptonychotes weddellii
TCAGTTTGATTTCTTCACTTATAAAGTATTGATTAAGCTTTTTAAATGTTCCTCTAACTAAAATACTTTAGAAATGTTTCTCTTTAGAGTTCTAGGTCCCCAATTATATTAAAGAAAAATACCAATTTTTATTTAAGTGTGCAATTTAAAAATTGTAGCTTTAGTTTTTTAATGTGAGACAATGCTTTTCTGACAGTTTAAAACGATATAACATTAAATTTTATAAATGTCAGTGATAAAAATCAGATCCAGTATAGGCAAACTGA
>NW_027839859.1:0-266 GCF_054177405.1 Leptonychotes weddellii
GCGGGGGGATCCCAGGCTTTTGACCAGACACTGGTCTCCTCCCGCCGCGAACATTTGTAGGAATGCGGGACTGAGAAATCGCGCAGGGCAGGGGCCGGACTCCTCTGGGCAGGGCCCCGGGGTGGGAGTCACGCCCTCGCCCAGGACGGTCAGTGCTGCTGGGCCCTGAGTGCCCAAAGCCAGAGCCCAGGGACGTGGGGATTCCTGTCCCAGCAGGGCCGTGTGTGATGTCAGTGCTCCTTCCAGCCCCTTGTCTCGTGTCCCGA
>NW_027839860.1:0-6546 GCF_054177405.1 Leptonychotes weddellii
AAGAAGAAGATAGCAGAAGGGGAAGAATGAAGGGGGGAAATCAGAGGGGTAGACAAACCATGAGAGACAATGGACTCTGAGAAACAAACTGAGGGTTCTAGAGGGGAGGGGGGTGGGAAGATGCATTAGCCTGGTGATGGGTATTGAGGAGGGCACGTTCAGCATGGAGCACTGGGTGTTATGCACAAACAATGAATCATGGAACACTACTTCTAAAACTAATGATGTAATGTATGGGGATTAACATAACATTAAAAAAATTTTTTAAAAAAATACAGTAGCATGTCTACATACTAGCAATGAACAGGTAGGTAACAAAATCAAAAATTCAATACCATCTACAATCACTAAAAAAAAAACTGTATAGATCTAACTAAACACATACAGTCTTGCACACTGAAAACTACTAAATGCTGTTGAAAGAACTCAATGAATATATAAATAGAGAGACATAATGTGGTCATGGATTGCAAGACTCAGAACAGTAAAAATGTCAATTTTCCCCAAATTAATATATATTTACAGCAAGATATTTTTATAGATATAGACTAAATTTATATATCAAGGCCAAAAAATTGCAACTACTAAAACAATTCTGAAAGACTAAAATGGAAGTAATCTGTCTGATTTCAAGACATATAATTATAGCAATCCAGACTGTGTGAGATTGTCAGAGGGACAGGGATAGGTCATTAGAATAAATAGAAAACCCAGAAACAGACCCACACAAACATATTCAACTGAATGACCAAAGTTCAATAGCAATTTAATGGAGCAAAGATAGTCTTTTCCACAAATGATGCATACATAGGCCCCACATCCCCAATCTTGACCTAAGTCTCGCCCCTTATACAAAAATTAACTCAAAATGGACTGGAGACAAACATCAAAAGCATGACTATAAAACATTTAGGAAAAACATAGAAGAAAATGTTCAGAATCTAGTGTTAAGCAGTTATTAAATTTAATGCCAAAAGCAAGATCAATAAAAGAAAAAGTTGAAAAGTTTGACTTCATCAAAATTAAAAACATTTGTTTTGTGAAAGATCCTAGAAAGAGGATAAAAGAAAAACAAGGAACAGCCTGGGAGAAGATATGTGCAAACCAAAAGACTACTATATAAAACATATAAAGAACTTTCAAAATTCAACAGGAAAAGAACAATCCAAAAATGTCTCAATAAAGAAAATACACAGGTGTCAAATAAGCATATGAAAAAATGCTCTACATTGCATGTCATCAGGGAAATGCAAATTAAAATGAGATGCAACTACACATTTATTAGAAAGGTAAAAATCTGGAACACTACCAACACCAAATGCTGGTGAGGAGATGAAGCAACTAAAACTCTCTTATCTTGCTGATGGGAATACAAAATGGTATGGCCACTTTGGAAGATAATTTGGTGGCTTCTTACAAAACTAAACATACTCTTATCATATGATCCAGAGATTGTGCTCCATGGTATTTACCCAAGGAGATAAAAACTTATATCCACACAAAAACTTGTACATATGTTTATAGCAACTCATTCATAATTGCCAAAAGTTGGAAGCAAACAAGATATTCTTCAGTAAGTGAATGGATAAACTGTGATACATCCAGACAATGACATGCTATTCAGTGATAAAAAAATAAAATGAGCTATTACCTGAAATTCTTATTACTAAGTGAAAGAAGCCGATCTGAAAAGTCTACATACTCTGTGATTCCAACTATATAACATTCTGAAAAAGGCAAGACTATTGACAGTAAAAAGATCAGTGACTGCTGAGTGTAGGAGGATAAGGAGAGGGATGAATAGGCAGCGCACAGAGGAATTTTTAGGACAGTAAAAATATTTTGTGATATTATAAGGATAGATCCATGTCATTATATATTTGTCCAAACACATAGAATGTATAATACCAAGAGTGAATAATAATGTAAACTATGGACTTTGGATGATGATGTGTCAATGTAGTTTCATCAGTTGTAATAAATGTACCATCCTGGTTGAGTATGTTGATTAGGGGAGGCTGAGATGTGTGGTAGCAGGGAATTTACAGGAAATCTCTGTGCCTTTCCTTCAATTTTTTGGTAACCTTAAACTGCTCTAAAAAATAATAATGTCATCAAAATTCCAACTGGAAAATGGGCAAAAGACATGAAGAGATATTTCACCAAAGAGAATATGCAGATGATAAATTAACACAAGAAAAGGGATTCAACATCTAGCTATTAGAAAAATGCAAAATTAAAACCACAGGGATATGTCACTACACACCAAATGGCTAAAATAAAAAATAATGACAATACTCTATGCTGGCAAAGATGCAAAGAAACTGGGTCATTCATACATTGCTGGTGGGAATATAAAATTATACAACCACTCTGGCAACATTTCGTAGTTTCTTTTAAAAACAAAACCAACAAAACAAACCTGACTATACTTGCAAATACCATACTACAAAGCAACTGCACTCCTAGGCATTCATTCCAGAGAAATGAAGATTTATGTTCACACAAAAAACTTATACTCATGTTTATAGCAGCTTTACTCCTAATAGTTAAAACCTGAAAACAATCCAGATGCGCTTCAGTGGATGAATGATTAAACAAATTGTGGTACATCTATACCATGGAACACTTACTTCCCAATAAAAAGGAACAAATATTGTTATATGCAAGGCATGGATGAATCTCCAGAGAATTACAAGTTTTTTAAAAATCCAAACTCAAAAGGATACACAGTATGTGGTTTCTTTATAGAACATTCTTGAAATGATGAGACTTTAAGAAGGGAAAACAGGTTAGTGGATCCTAGAGGTTAAGGAGGGTTTGGGAGCCAAGTACATGTGGCTTTAAAGGGGAATCTTGAGGAATCCTTGTGGGGATGGGAAAGTGCTGTGTCTTAACTGTATCAGTGTCAACACCCCAGTCGTCATATCGTTTTGCAAAATGTTCTGCAAAACTGGGAAAAGATACAGAGGGTCTCTTTATTATTTCTTATAAATGCATGTCAATCTAAGATTATCTCAAAATAAAAAGTCATCATTTTTTAAAAGAATTCCCTGAAATGCTTTTGAAAGTGCAGATTCTTGAGACCCACCCCCCAAAGGGGCTCATTCACTCAGTCTGGAATGGGATTTGGTAATCTGTGTGTGTAATAAACACTTCCCGGTGATTGGGATAGCATGGTCCATGGACCCCAGTGAGAGGAACGGTAGAGAGGTCACCCTCAGATGTGATATAATAAGCCTCCAACTAAACTGCTTTCTGTAAGTCAGCGCTGCTCCTACTAGTTGGAAGAAAGCCAAACAACATTAGGAATCAGATCTCCATGTCCAGACTCTGCTGTCATCAGTTGCTTTCCAATGTCCACACCACATAACAAAGGGCTTCCTCCACAGAGAACTGCCCTGAGGGTGGGGTGCTGCCTAAAGGGATTGGATCTTGTACTCATTCTCTTAGCAATGCATTGGGGAACACCACAGCTTACCAGGTGCTGAAAATGTGAAAAGCAACCCACGGTCTCCCTTGTGAGTAAAACTATCCAGAATTGTAATTTAGCTACAAATGCTGTCTAGGTAACATAACAGAAAATTATGTTGTCACTCCCACATTTCAGTGAATTTTCACCTGCTCCTTCAAAGGAAAAAATAAAATTACATATTTCATAAAGTGAATTTTCCTTTCAGACATGGGTAATGAGAAGAGAGAACATATTCTAATCTTGTCAAACATTTAGGTGTAATTAGAGACAGGCTACTTTATGAAACTGATGTCAGTCTGATATAGAGGAACAAGGTCATGTAGATAGAAAAAAACGAGACTCAAATGAGAATAATAGAGATTATCCTCGGATTCGAAAAAAAAAATTAGTAGCTACACACCAAGTTATTTGCCTATCTTTTGCTTTGGATTCTCTTTATATTGTAATTACCAAGTTCAGAATACAACTCTAGGAAAAAATGATGGATATTATACTAGACTTCTGAATACTACCGGGATCCAGATTTCTCCCTCCCCAGGCCTAAAATTGGCAGCACTAATCAAAGGAAAATGGACTGATCAAGAGAAGTGAATGTATTACATTAAGTAATGAATATACAAAATGCTTTTTGTTAGAGATTTTTTTAAAAGAAAAGGCAGAGCCATAAGACAAAGCATATTTGGGGATGGTTTGCATTTTTCTTTTATAAAATTATAATGTGTTTTATCAGTAGAATTAGACAAGCATGCTTCAGCCATGAAGAAGAACATGTGTTGGTCAATCAGACATTAAAGAGAATGAGGCATGATAAAAAAGAAGCAAGTGTTCAGCTTCAATATCCTTATAATCACAAGTGAAGAAGAGGCACTGGGGATAAGTTAATATGGAGGACAATTACCAAAATCATGTAAGAAAAGGTTTGCATTATAGGCTAGAATTTTTTTTTTTTTCAGATAGGTTATATCCATGAATTTTGAGAATTTGGAGGGCACAGTGTCTGCTTTTCATTAGCCAGGCTGTAAATAGTATGAATAAGCCAACATGTCATGAGTCAAAATGGCTTTGTCTGTCCTGCCTGGCAACAACTCCTACCTAGAG
Organism: Leptonychotes weddellii; assembly: GCF_054177405.1. NCBI lineage: Eukaryota > Metazoa > Chordata > Mammalia > Carnivora > Phocidae > Leptonychotes > Leptonychotes weddellii. Next base: position 4,574 of record NW_027839860.1, read on the forward strand.
ATGGCAGAGCCAACTGTCCTGTCAGTTTTCATGGGCTGAGTTCAGTTGCTCCTTGCTGACATCAGAAATATATCTGGCCAAGAAAAGAGGGAACAGATAGCATGGGGTAATGCTGCCCAACTTTTTTCATGCCAAAGGACACTGAGAGAATGCTAATATTTATATAGCACACTGAGGTAATGTGAAGGAGACTGAGGAGCCTCAATAAGGGGCCTGGTTAAAAAATTATTACCCCTGGAGGCTGCTGGGAAGAGGCAGAGTAAGACGTCCCTGGGCTCACCTCTTGCCACGTGGCCGCCTAGAGAGCACCCACGTTGGCATAAATAACCCAGAAAGCAGCCCAAAAACTGGCAGAACAAACTCTCCACAGCCTGGCATAGACAAGAGGCCACAGTGAAGCAGATCCACCCCCTCCGATCGCTCTTGGCAAGATCCCATCAAAGCGGTGCCATAAGCCTGGCAGTGTGCATGCAGCCCAGACAAGGGCCAGCACCACTCCAAAGTGAGTCCTGCCCCAGGGAGAGGGGTAGATAACCACATACCAATCTGACTGTGACCCCAGCAGTGGGCTGGGGGCAGGCAGTGGGTCTGACTGCAGGCCCCACCCACCAACAAAAGCTTCTCAGGGGACTACACAGGGACAGTGCCTGCAGTTTGGTGCTACTGCATCTCTGGCAAACACCTGGTCTGACTCAACTCAAGCCCAAGGCAGCCCCGGACCAGCCCACTAACACCACAGGCACCAGACTCTGCCCACAACAGGCAGAGAGCCATCGTAGACAACAGGACTGAAGGCAAACACATCCCAGCCACAATGGTAGGACACCCCTGGAGCAACACACATAGGAGACACCCCCTGAAGCACCAGGTTCTGGGGAACAGACATTGCACTGCAGGACCTCTTCTTCATAAAGCCACTACTTTCAAGTGCAGGAGACATAGCTGACTTAATTAACACAGAAACACAGACAATGCAAGAGACAGAATGAGGAGACAGAGAAATATGTCCCAAATCAAAGACTAGGACAAAATCAGAGCAGGAGACCTAAGCGAAATGGAGGTAAGTAATATGTCTGATAGCAAATTTAAAGTAACACTCATAAAGATACTCCCTAGAATTGAGGAAGGAGGGCAGGACCTCCATGAGACCCTCCACCAAGAGATAGAGACATAAAAAAGAACCAGTTAGAGCTATTGGACTCACTAAATGGAAATAAAAATAGACCATCTGGAATAAATAGCAAGCAAGAGGAAGTAGAAGAAAGGATCAGCCACCTGGAGGACAGAGTCATGGAAAGCAATCAAGCCGAGCAGATGAGACAGGGAAAAAATACGCAAAATGAAAACAGACCCAGGGAACTCAGCAACACTGTCAGGCATAACAGTCGCATGATAGTGATCCCAGAAGTAGAAAAGCAAGAAAAGGGAGCAGATTTGTCTGAAGAAATAATAGCTGAAAACTTCCTGAATCTGGTGAAGGAAAGAGAAATCCAGATCCAGGAGGCACAGAGAGTCCCCAACACAACCAACCCAAAGAGGTCTGCACCAAGACACAAAGTAAATAAGATGGCCAAAAGTAGTGATAAAGAGAGAATTTTAAAAGCAGCAAGAGAAAGGAAAGCAGGTACATACAAGGGAAACCCCATACGGGTATCAGTGGGTTTTTCAGCAGAAACTCCGCAGGCCAGAAGAAAGTGGCATGATAAATTCCAACTGCTAAAAGGAAAAATTCTACAGCCAAGAATACTCTATCCAGCAAGGCTTTCATTTAGAATAGAGGGAGAGATCGAGTTTCCCAGAAAAACAAAAAAGCAAAACCAGCCACGTCCCTGTCACACATGATGCCATCGGCCTGTGGGTCCCAAATTCACAGTCCAGCCCCCTCCTGCCCAAGTCAGCATGCACGGCCTGCCACCTGCTAAATGCCAAGTCAACACACCTCAGATTGCTAAGGTCTCAAATTGACACTCTTC
>NW_027839860.1:6646-13387 GCF_054177405.1 Leptonychotes weddellii
AGGGAGACAAACCATAAGAGACTTCTAAAGCATAGGAAAGAAACCAAGGCTTGCTGGAGCAGGGGGGAGGGGGGAGAATGGGGTAACTGGGTGGTGGGCATGAAGGAGGGCACGTGATGGAATGAGCACTGGGTGTTGTATGCAACTGATGAATCACTGAACTCTACCTCTGAAACTAATAATACACTATATTGTTAATTAATTGAACTTAAAATTAAAAAAAAAGGAACCCCCCCCAAAAAAAATCATTACCCCTTCCTTATATAATTAAGATAAGAAAAACAAAATACAGAGTTAGGAAGGTATTATACATAGAATTTTTATAAAACTTCCAATTATAAACCTTTCAACATTTTTAAGGAAGCCATTTTAACTATTAAAAAAAAACTTGAACTAACATGTTATATACATGTGGTAGTTTGAATAGTTTTATTCAATTCCTGTTCAAGACACTTTAATGATGATCTCTATAAATTTTTGATGGGCACCATCAGTGAGAGACTTTATTAGCAGATCATTGTTTTATATGCAGACAATTTTACTAGATGATTTTTTAAAATGTGAATCCTTTTATGCAACCATTCAAAATTTTAAACAGTTGAAATTAAAGAATTGAAGAGCTCTTCCCGTGACAAGTGTTACTGTGCAATTTCTTATAATAACATGAAGAAATTTAAAATCCAATTGAACTTTTCCTATAAACTATTTCAAAATAATGATGAAGCTCTGAATTGTAGAACACATGTATTAGTAAAACAGAACGCTGCAGTTAGTTTGGACACAGGTAATAAAACCCATCCATAGAAAATAGACAGAAGTATGTGGTAGATGACAAGAAACTTCCTGGATTTCTGTCACAAGGAACCCCTGCTCAGGCTCCCAGTCCCATCCCCATCCCTAGCTGGCATCATGTTTATCTGTACCCTTGGCCTGTGCATCTACAGTATGAGATCATCCAAGAGTGCATGGACCTCATATGCATAATGGGCAGCAGAACACTCTGCAGTAGGCTGCTGGAGGAGATCTGGAAAAGGTAGGCATGCCCAGGTAGAGCAGCCAGACCAAATGAGTACTGAAGTCCTTCACCACCCTTGGCATATGTGGGGAATGTGCTGACAGATCATCTGCTCCTGGCCACTCTCTGAGAAGCCCTAAACAAGACTGCTCCCTCCAGAGACAGCTGCCTGAAGAGTTTCCATTCACCCCAGCTTCCTGAGGGACAAGATGATGAATATCTTATCATGCACAGGGAACCTGGTAAGATGTTCTAGGATATGGGGTAAACAAAATTTTAAACAGGTCTAAGTTTATTCTTTCAGTATATGTTTACATGTACTGATGTGCATTGCTTATCCACTGGCCTTTCAGTGTCTCACCTTTCTCATGGCTAAAATGGAACAGGGCAGCAGACCTAAATGGTTCTCAGTAGGCATGGTGTGAATGTCCAATGAGCTTCCAATACAGAAAGCGTGAAATACAGAAAGGTCTCCAAATGAAACTCATCAACACAGCATTCACTCACTCACTCATTCAAGTGGTATCTCTTAAGTACCTACTATGTGCCAGAACATGTTTTAGGCACTAGGAATAAAACAATAAAAACCAATAAAATTTCTTCCCTCACAGAATTTAACTTCCACGGAGAAAGAAATTTTGTTTAAATAATAAAGAAATTATACAGTATTGAAGTATAATATGTGTTATGGAGAAAAAGGATTAAGAAGGATAAAGAGCCCTAGAGTGGAGCAAATTTGGGGGAGTTTGCAATTTTAAATACAGTGGTCAGAATAGGCCTCACTGAGAAGGTGATGTTTGCGCAAAGACTTGAAGGGCCTGAGGAAAACAGCTTTGTGAATATCCAGGAGATGCTTACAGAGAGAAAACATAGGACTCTGGGGTGAAAGTATGCAGGGCACTTGCAAGTAACTGCAAGAGGCCACTGTTACTGAAGCAGAATGGATAAGAGAGAAAGCAGTCAAGGATGAAGTTACATCTCCACATAGGGTGCAGGGAGTAGATCCAGTGGAGCCTTAGAGGACACTGGCTTCTGCTCTACATGAAATAGGCATCCACTGGAAGTAAAAAGAGGAAAAGAGACGTGAGTTAAGTCTTAAGATCATTCCGCTTATTTGCATTGAGAATAAACCATAAGGAGGCAGAGTAGCATCAGAGAGACCATTTAATTCAGAGGCAGCTGCAATAATATAGCTCAGAAGTAATGATGGCCTGGACCATGGAAATAGCAGTGTAGAGGGCATGAAGTGATCAGATTCTGAATCTGTTTCCTATCCAAAATTTTCTATTAGATTGGATATAGGGTATGAGATAAAGACAGGAGTGAAGGGCAACTCCAAGGTGTCTGACTTCAACGATTAAAATGAGAGCCACCTACTGAAACAGAGCAAAGCTGGAGGACAGACGATGTCCAACTCAAGACTTACTATATAAAACTACAATAACCCAAAAAGTATGGTATTGATTAAAAAATAGACAGATCAGCACAGCAGTATAGAGAGCCCAGAAATAGACCCCTATCAATGCAGTCAAGTGACCTTTAGCAAAGGAGCAAAGGAAATATGATAGAGCAAAGACACTCCCTTCAGCAAATGGTGCCAGAACAATTGGACATTCCAGGCAAAAACATGAATCTAGACACAGACGTTAAACCCTGCACAAAAATAACTCAAAATGGATCGCAGACCTAAGTGTAAAGCTCAGAAGTACAAAACTCCTAGAAGATAACATTGGAGAAAATCTATATGACCTAGGGTATGGCGATGAATTTTTAGATACACCAATGACATGACCCATCAAGGAAATGATCTATAAACTAGAAAATGAAATTAAGGACTTCTGCTCTGTAAAGACAATATTAAAACAAACAGAAGTCAAGCCACAGACCAGGAGTAAATATTTGTGTAAAACACATCTGATAAAGGGCTGTTACCTAAAATATACAAAGAACTCTTAACATTCAATAAGGAAACAAACAAACCAATTAAAAAATGGGCCAAAGACCCTAACAGACACTTCACCAAAGAAGACATACAGATAGCAGACAAGCATATGAAAACATGTTCAACATAATACATCATCAGGAAATTTCAAATTAAAATGACAATGAGGGGCACCTGGGTGGCTCAGTTGTTAGGCGTCTGCCTTTGGCTCGGGTCATGATGGATCCAGCCCCGAGTCGGGCTCCCTGTTCAGTGGGAGGCCTGCGTCTCCCACTCCCCTGCTTGTGTTCCCTCTCTCGCTGTGTCTCTGTCAAGTAAATAAATAAAATCTTTAAAAAAAAAAAAAAAGACAATGAGATACCACTACACACCTGTTACAAAGGCTAAAATCTGGAACACTGACACCACCAAATGCTGATGAGGTTGTAGAACAATAGGAACTTTCCTAAATTGGCTGGAAATTCAAAACGGTATAGCTACTTTGGAAGACAGTTTAGTGATTGCTTACAAAACTAAACATACTTTTATCATATGATCTAGCAATTGTGCTCTTTGGTATTTGCCTAAGGCATCAAAAATTTATTTCCAGGGGTGCCTGGGTGGCTCACTCAGTTGGTTAGGCATCGGCGTTTGGCTCAGGTCATGATCCCACAGTCCCGGGATTGAGCCCCACATCAGGCTCCCTGCTCAGTGGGGAGTCTGCTTCTCCCTCTGCCCCTCCCCCTGCTCGTGCTCCCTCCCTCTCTCTCTCTCTCAAATAATTAAAATCTTTAAAATAAAGTTTTTTTAAAAATGCTTATATCCACACAAAAAAATCTGTACATAGGTATTTATAGCAGCCTATTCATAATTGCCAAAAGTTGGAAGCAACCAAGATGTCTTTCAGTAGGTGAACGGATAAGTAAACTGTGATACATCAAGACAACAGAATATTATTCAGTGCTAAAAAGAAGTATCAAGCTATGAAAAGATATAGAGAAATCTTCAGTGTATATTACTAAGTTAAAGAAGCCCATCTGAAAGGCTAGACACTGTAGAATTCCAACTACATGACATTCTAGCTAGGCAAAACTACAAAAACAGTAAAAGGATCAGTGGGTGCTGGGGAAGGGGCAGAGGAGAGGGAGGAAAAGATGAAAAGGCAGAACACAGAGTTTTTAGGGCAACTAAAATATTCTGTGATATTATAATGATGGATATATGCTAATACGCATTTGTCTAAAGCCATTGAATATACAGCACCAAGAATGAAATCTTATAGACTTAGATGATTTTGACATGTCAATACAGGTTTATTCGTTAGTAAAAGATGTGTAATTCTGGTAAGTGATGGTAATAGGAGATGCCATGCATGTAAGGGGATAGGGAGTATATGGGAATCTCTGTACCTCCCTCTTAATTTTATTGTAAACCTATATTTGCTCTAAAAAAGTAAGATCTTAAAATTGAAAAAAGGAGTCTTCGGGCACCTGGGTGGCTCAGTTGGTTAAGCGACTGCCTTCGGCTCAGGTCATGATCCTGGAGTCCCAGGATCGAGTCCCGCATCGGGCTCCCTGCTCAGCAGGGAGTCTGCTTCTCCTTCTGACCCTCCCCCCCGTCATGTTCTCTCCATCTCATTCTCTCTCATAAATAAATAAATAAAATTTAAAAAAAAAAAAAGGAGTCTTCATTTATTGAGATGCAGAACAGATCTATGGAACTGATCTGGAGATCAGTTTTGGAATGTTAAATTTGAGAAACATTACTATCCAAGTGGAAATGTTAAGTAGACATATGTATCTAGATAGAGTTTAGGAAGAGGAGAGAGAGCTGAAGAAGTATCAATGTATGAAACCAAGAGAATCTTTTTTTTCAAGATTTTATTTATTTATTTGAGAGAGAGAGAGCACTAGCAAGGGGAAGGGCAGAGGGAGAAGCAGACTCCCAGCTGAGTGCAGAGCACAACACAGGACTCAATTCCAGGACCCCGAGATCATGACCTGAGCCGAAGTCAGATGCTCAAACCAACTGAGCCACCCAGTCACCCCTGAAACCAAAAGAATCTTGCAATTAAAAGTTGATTTTTAGGAAAAGAAACAAAGTAATAATACAAAATGTCTAAATAGATGTAAATCCATGAAGTCTAAGAAAGGGTCCTGAAACGAGTGATGAGTACTTAAGAATTGTCATTAACCTACCTTAGGTACTGAGAAGTTTTTCTAAAATGCAGATCTAATTATGCCACAACTGTACTCAAAACTCTTAAATGGCTCCCCAGACTATAGGAATGAAGCCCACACTCCTTAGCATGACTTGTGCCTTCATCACCTAGCACTTGCTTAATGGTTCATTCAGCCTCATTTCTTGCCACAACATTCCCACTACTCCCTCACCTCCATTAAAGCATTCTCCACCTGAAAGAGACAGAATGACTTTTTAAAACCTGGTGTTTGCAGCTATCTGGTTTCCCTTCCCCACCGTCTTACCCAAATTACCCTGAATTGCTTTTTCAAGTTTCTGATTATATATCATTTCATACTTCATTCTAATTGCCTTTTAACCCACTAGATTATAAACTCTGTAGGAGGCGGTGTATTTGTTTCTTGTGGCTGTAACAAAGTACCACAAACATGATGGTTTACAACAGAAATTTATTTTCCCACAGGTCTGGAGATCAGAAGTCAGCCATCAGCTTCACTGGGCTGCCATCAAGGTGTTGATAGGGACCTGCATCCTCTAGAGGTTCTGGGAAGAATAGTTCTCATGGCCTTTTCACCTTCTGGAGGCTGTCCTCCCTCTTTGGATCATGGCTGTGCATCACATCATCTTTTCTACACCTGCTTCCATCATCCCATTGCCTCCTTCCTCTTCTCTCAAACTCCCTCTGCCTTCCCCCTTGTAAGGACACTTGTGAATGCATTTAGAGCCCACCCAGACAGGTTTAACATAATCTCCTTAGCTCAAGCTCCTTAACTTCATCACATGGGCCTTGTAAGGTGACATAGTCTCAGGCTCCATGGCTTAGGACTAGCTCTCTTTGCAAGTCATTAGCCAGCCTACCACAGTAAATACCGTAACTACTTTTGTTTATCACCATATTCCAAAAACCAGTGCTGTGTCTATTGTGTAGGTTCTCAGTTAATATTGTGAATAAATGATTTTGGTGACTTTTTATCACCTGAATACCTCATTAATCCTCCTGTTAGATATGAGAGAAAAATCATTACCTCCCATAAACCTTAGTGTTGATAAACAAAAAGTTCTCATTTGAGCAAACAGAGCTTATTTTTCTAGTGTCAAATTTGTCAAAGTTTGTTAAACTGGGTCAGGGGGTGGGGGGGTTTGGTCTGGTTATTGAGCTGAAATACAGAATAGGCCACTGGGGTTCTTATCAAATTTAAATCTCACTAAAACTCTTAATTGCTTCCCCAAAACTCAAATAATAAATCCTTCTGGGAGGACCAGTGCTTTCTGTGAGAATGGTTAATGAGGGTCAGTATGGGGAATGTAGTTTCCAGGGGTGAATGAAGTCCTAGGAGTCCAGATCCCAAGGACACATGCAAGGCTTGATTTTCTTAGCTTTATCATCCCTAAATACCCCCTTTCTGATTAAGTCCTCTCATGTTTTCTTCATATAGCACAGTTCATTTAAAAGCTTAAATTTTTTTTTAATTTTTTTTATTCTTATGTTAATCCCCATACATTACATCATTAGTTTTTGATGTAGTGTTCCATGATTCATTGTTTGGGCATAACACCCAGTGCTCCATGCAGAATGTGCCCTCCTCAATACCCACCACCAGGC
>NW_027839861.1:0-2226 GCF_054177405.1 Leptonychotes weddellii
AGCCTGGGGGGGGAGGTGGCGGGGGGGGGGAAGGAGCAGAAGAGGTGGGTATGGGTGTAAGCGTGTGTGTGTGTGTGTGTGTGTGATGGGGGAGGGTGGATATGGTGTGTGTGGTGTGATGTGATGTGTCTGGTGTTGGGGGTGTGGTGTTGGGGGTATGTGTATATGTGGTGGGGGTGGGGGTGGTGTGTTTCTGTTAGGTACCACATGGATAGGATCAAGATTACATGTTTGGATACATAGAATTTGGGGTCCAGCTCAGAAAGCTCATGAACATATTAAAATACTGGGGGTATTTAATGTAACAACTAAACCAGTTCTAGTTTTTTCTAACAGCTGCTAAAACCTTACACACAGTTTAGATCCAGAAAGGTCTTTAAACCATATACTTTAGCTCACTCATTTTGCAAGTGAGAGAATTGCAGCCCAGAGAGTAGAAGGGGGCTGCCCAACATCACACAGGGACCTGGCGACCCTGCCTGTTGGAATGTTGAACAGGACGAGGCCTTTGGAGACAATGTCCGTGTGCTTCTGAATAAAGTTGGGGACATCCCTGAGCACCTGCTCTGAACAGTGCATTCCTCCCGAAAGGCCTTCAGCAATCACATTTCTCTTTGAGCTTTCCCTTTGCAGATGTAGCCAAGTTAGGGCCCCCAGGCCTGGCCAGGCTCCATTTGCTAAATAAGGCATTACTTGCAGAGAAAGAGTCCTCATCAAAGACATGTTAGTGACAAGCCAGAGGATTTTTTTTTTTTAAGATTTTATTCATTTATTTGAGAGAGAGAGAGAATGAGAGAGAGAGAGAGAGCACAAGAGGGGGGAGGGTCAGAGGGAGAAGCAGACTCCCTGCTGAGCAGGGAGCCCGATGCGGGACTCGGTCCCGGGACTCCAGGACCATGAAGGCAGTCGCTTAACCAACTGAGCCACCCAGGCGCCCAAGCCAGAGGATTTGACGACCAAGAATGGATCCTGCTAACACCATGAGTAAAGGGAAACCTGCTGTAAACCCAAGCAACCGGAGAGTAGACAAGTTGGGAAAGCCACAAACAGGCCTTTCGTGCATTAAGCCAATGATTCCTCACCCTGGAACCCCAGCCACACTCTTTGTGCTTACAGCCTCCTTCAACCGGTGACTTTGCAGCCTCGTCTCCCTTGGTTTCCCACCGTGCCATTCTCTTCCACACCTCTGTGCCTTTGCACAGCCTGGGTCCTCTACCAGGTGCACTGCTTCCCACATCATCCATCTGGGTGAACTCTCCCTTGAAAACTCAGCTCAGCCGTCACCCTCTTTGGGGAGGACCTGTCGCTTCCCCCCTACCCAGCAGAGTTGGCACCTCCTTCCCTCCAGCCTCCCACAGACTCCCCTGTGGGTTTGGTGATCTCATTTTGCCTGTCTGGAGTTCCTTAAAGGAAGGACTCATCCTGTTCATCTCCAAAACCTAAGCCTTAGGCCTGCAGTAGATGTTGGCTGTCCACAGATAAAAGGCACATTTGTTGTCTGTTACTAAAGAAAAAATCACCTCTAGGGCGCCTGGGTGGCTCAGTTGGTTAAGAAAAAATCACCTCAAATTTAGCAGCTCAAAATAATACAGAATCACAGTTTCTGTGGGGGCAGAGTGCTGGCATGGTTTAACTAGGGCCTCTACTTAAGGTCTCACAAGACGAAAATCCAGGTGTGTCATCCAGGCCACATCCTCACCCAGAGACTCAACTGGGGAAGAATTGCTTTCAAATTCACTTAGGTTGTTGGTAGAATTCATTTCCTTGTGGTTGTAGGACTGAGGACCCAGCTTCTTTTTAAGATTTTATTTATTTATTTGACAGAGAGAGAGCACAGGTAGGCAGAGCGGCAGGCAGAGGGAGAGGGAGAAGCAGACTCCCCACTGAGCAAGGAGCCCGATGTGGGGCTCGATCCCAGGACTCTGGGATCATGACCTGAGCCGAAGGCAGACGCTTAACGACTGAGCCACCCAGGTGCCCCAGGACCCAGCTTCTTGCTGGATGTCAGCCCCTTGCCATGCAGGCTTCCCGACAAGCCTTCTTCCTTCATCAGTCCCACAGAGTCTCCCAAGCAAGACTGCCAGCAAAGCAGAGTCTTAGATAATGTTACATAGTCACTGAAGGGACATCCTCTTACTCTCGCCATATTTCATTGATTAGAACCAAATGATACATCCCACCCACAGCAAGGGAAGAGGATTCTACAAAGACACAAATCGAGGAGTC
>NW_027839862.1:0-266 GCF_054177405.1 Leptonychotes weddellii
AAACTTAAAAAGAAACAAAAAATAAGAGAAAAGGTAATAGGCTTAGATAGAAACAAAACAGCTCAATTTTTTTTTTTTAAAGATTTTATTTATTTATTTGAGAGAGAGAGAATGAGAGACAGAGAGCATGAGAGGGAGGAGGGTCAGAGGGAGAAGCAGACTCCCCGCTGAGCAGGGAGCCCGATGCGGGACTCGATCCCGGGACTCTAGGATCATGACCTGAGCCGAAGGCAGTCGCTTAACCAACTGAGCCACCCAGGCGCCCC
>NW_027839863.1:0-266 GCF_054177405.1 Leptonychotes weddellii
GGCTACCACCTGTCAGCTGGGGTATGGGGTGGGGATTGGATCAGAAAGATGATTCAAGTCAGTTCTCAGCCCAGAAGTCCTAGACATTGCTTGAATGAATTCCAGTTCCATTTATATCACTCCAGAGCACTCTCAGATGTTGTGTCTGTCACCAGAGGGAGCGGAAGCTGTGAGGCAGCCAGAATAAAGGGGTGGACGCACCCCATGGGGCAATGGAAGGGGCTGGGTGCGCCCCGTGGCGGGGCCACGAGGCACTGAGCAGCCAC
>NW_027839864.1:0-266 GCF_054177405.1 Leptonychotes weddellii
GATCGAGCCCCACATCGGGCTCCCTGCTCGGCGGGGAGTCTGCTTCTGCCTCTCCCACTCCCCCTGCTGTGTTCCCTCTCTCGCTGTGTCTCTCTCTGTCAAATAAATAAAATATTTTTAAAAATTAAAATAAAAATTGCAGTAGATATTCTCTCTCTCTGACAAAGAAATAAAATCTTAAAAAATTTATATGTTCTCAGAAGAACATTTTAAATTATATCAATACAAATTAACTTCTGGAAGTAGTTTTTATTCTTTATTATGAA
>NW_027839865.1:0-266 GCF_054177405.1 Leptonychotes weddellii
AGGGGCGCCTGGGTGGCTCAGTTGGTTAAGCGACTGCCTTCGGCTCAGGTCATGATCCTGGAGTCCTGGGATCGAGTCCCGCATCGGGCTCCCTGCTCGGCAGGGAGTCTGCTTCTCCCTCTGACCCTCCTCCCTCTCATGCTCTCTGTCTCTCATTCTCTCTCTCTCAAATAAATAAATAAAAAATCTTTAAAAAAAATAAATAAATAAATAAATAAATAAATAATATCTTTAGAAAAAAATAAAAAATAAGTGGATTTCAACCC
>NW_027839866.1:0-266 GCF_054177405.1 Leptonychotes weddellii
CAACTGAGCCACCCAGGCGCCCTATTTTTAACTTTTTGAAGAACCTCCATACTGTTTTATTTATTTATTTATTTATTTTTTATTTTAAAGATTTTATTTATTTATTTGAGAGAGAGAGAGTGAGAGAGAGCACGCAAGAGGGGGTAGGGTTAGAGGGAGAAGCAGACTCCCTGCCGAGCAGGGAGCCCGATGTGGGACTCGATCCCGGGACTCCGGGATCATGACCTGAGCCGAAGGCAGTCGCTTAACCAACTGAGCCACCCAGG
>NW_027839867.1:0-266 GCF_054177405.1 Leptonychotes weddellii
CAGACTCCTCGCTGAGCAGAGAGCCCGATGGGGGGCTCGAACCCAGGACCCTGGAACCATGACTTGAGCCGAGGGCAGACGCTTAACTGACTGAGCCACCCAGGCATCTAATTTTTTTTAGTATTTTTGAAACCACTTTATTGGGCTGTGAGTAACAGACAAAAAGCTCTACATGGTGTGTACAAATTGATGGGTTGGGTGGCAAGTCTATCCCCGTGAAACCATCACCACCATCTGTGCCTTGAATATTCCCAACACTTGCAAAA
>NW_027839868.1:0-266 GCF_054177405.1 Leptonychotes weddellii
ATAATCCAGATACAAGATTAAATCAAGAGCTCAGCTGGGGGCACCTGAGTGGCACAGACCGTTAAGCCTCCGACTCTTGGTTTTGGCTCAGGTCATGATCTCAGGGTCGTGAGATCAAGCCCCCTATTGGGCTCCTAGTTCAGCACAGAATCTGCTTAAGTTTCCCTCTCCCTCTGCCCCTCCCCACTGCTCAAACACATGCACTCTCTCTCTCTAAAATAAATAAATCTTAAAAAAAAAAAAGTTCAACTGAGAATTTCCCTTGG
>NW_027839869.1:0-266 GCF_054177405.1 Leptonychotes weddellii
ACCCATTTGTTCAGGTTTGCACAGTGTAGAGAACAAAACGGAGTCTCTCAAGTCAAGCAGGAGGCCATGTCAACCAATGACACAAGTAGTTAAAAGTACTGCAGCATCAGCTGATAAGGAGCAGAACCAATGGAGGGCTGTGGGGGCCCAAGACCAATCAAACCCCTTTAAAGATTTTATTTATTTATCAGAGAGAGAGGGCGCGCACAAGCAGGGGGAGAGGGAGAAGGAGGCTCTCCGCTGAGCAGGGAGCCCAATGCAGGGCT
>NW_027839870.1:0-266 GCF_054177405.1 Leptonychotes weddellii
CTCAGTTGGTTAAGCGACTGCCTTCGGCTCAGGTCATGATCCTGGAGTCCCGGGATCGAGTCCCGCATCGGGCTCCCTGCTCGGCAGGGAGCCTGCTTCTCCCTCTGACCCTTCCCCCTGTCATGTGCTCTCTGTCTCTCTCATTCTCTCTGTCTCAAATAAATAAATAAAATCTTTAAAAAAAAAAAAAAAAAAAGAATGGGTTGTTTCTATGGCCTATGTGTTCTCTATATTGACACTGATTTCCAGAATGTGATTAGATTTCA
>NW_027839871.1:0-266 GCF_054177405.1 Leptonychotes weddellii
GAATCATTACATTGTACACCTAAAACTAATATAATATGATGTCAATTATACCTCAATCAATCAATGCAAAAAAAAAAAAAGTTCTAGCAGGGGCGAGTGCTAAGGTCTGAGAACCATGGACCTCCCCATGTCCTAGACCACATAGGACCACATAGAGATTTTTCTGTGATTTTGTATGACTTCTAGGAGATCAGAGAAAGCCCTGGAAGTGGATCAGTATTGGACTTTCCACACACCAAGCTATAGTGGTTATGATTTGGAGTTAA
>NW_027839872.1:0-2225 GCF_054177405.1 Leptonychotes weddellii
GCCTGGGTGGCTCAGTTGGTTAAGCGACTGCCTTCGGCTCAGGTCATGATCCTGGAGTCCCGGGATCGAGTCCCACATCAGGCTCCCTGCTCAGCAGGGAGTCTGCTTCTCCCTCTGACCCTCCTCCCTCTCATGCTCTCTGTCTCTCATTCTCTCTCTCGCAAATAAATAAAATCTTAAAAAAAAAAAAAAAGAAATATACTGTTCCCTCATCTATTTGAGAAAATTCACCTAGGATGATGTCATCTTAAGACATATAGTTTAAGATTTTGTGTATATGGTCAATGTCACCATTATTGACAGAATATAGAGTGTTGCTATTTGTCTCCTGAATCCAATGTTCTAATCCATCTAATCAATGTGAAATGTTTTTCCTTCAAGTAATTTCAAAATATCTTTTGAAAAAGCGATTACAGTGATAATGCTTCCAGAATTGTTTTATACCTTCTAAAAGAAGATGTAATACTTGGGAAACACAATAAGAAAATTAAAAGATAATATAACAGGTGATTTCTCAGGGCGCCTGGGTGGCTCAGTCATTAAGGGTCTGCCTTCGGCTCAGATCATGATCCCAAGGTCCTGGGATTGAACCCCACATTGGGCTCCCTGCTCGGCAGGAAGCCTGCTTCTCCCTCTCCCACTCCCCCTGCCTTTTTTTTAATTATTATTATGTTATGTTAATCATCATACATTACATCATTAGTTTTTGATGTAGTGTTCCATGATTCATTGTTTGTGTATAACACCCAGTGCTCCATGCAGAATGTGCCCTCTTTAATACCCATCACGAGGCTAACCCATCCCCCCACTCCTCCCCCTCTAGAACCCTCAGTTTGTTTTTCAGAGTCCATAGTTTCTCATGGTTCGTCTCCCCATCCGATTTCCCCCCCTACATTCTTCCCCTCTGCTATCTTCTTCTTTTTTTTTTTTTAACATATAATGTATTATTTGTTTCAGAAATACAGATCTGTGATTCAACAGTCTTACACAATTCACCGTGCTCATCAAAGCATATACCCTCCCCAGTGTCTATCACCCGGCTACCCCATCCCTCCTACCCCACAACATTCTAGCAACACTCAGTTTGTTTCCTGAGATTAAGAATTCCTCATATCAGTGAGGTCATATGATACATGTCTTTCTCTGATTGACTTATTTTGCTCACCATAACACCCTCCAGTTCCATCCACGTCGTTGCAAATGGCAAGATTTCATTCCTATTGATGGCTGCATAATATTCCATTGTATATGTATACCACATTTTCTTTATCCATTCATCTGTCAATAGACATCTTGGCTCTTTCCTTAGTTTGGCTATTATGGACATTGCTGCTATAAACATCAGGGTGCACATACCCTTTTGGATCCCTCCATTTGTATCTTTGGGGTAAATACCCAGTAGTGCAATAGTTGGATCCTATGGTAGCTTTATTTTCAACTTTTTGAGGAACCTCCATACTGTTTTCCAGAATGGCTGCACCAGCTTGCATTCCCACCAACAGTGTAGGAGGGTTCCCCTTTCTCCGCATCCCCGCCAACATTTGGCATTTCCTTACTTGTTAATTTTAGCCATTCTGACTGCTGTGAGGTGATATCTCATTGAGGTTTTGATTTGGATTTCCCTGATGCCGAATGATGCTGAGCACTTTTACATGTGTCTGTTGGGCATGTGGATGTCTTCTTTGGACAAATGTCTGTTCATGTCTTCTGCCCATTTCTTGATTGGATCATTTGTTCTTTGGGTGTTGAGTTTAAGAAGTTCTTTATAGATTTTGAATACTAGCCCTTTATATGATACGTCATTTGCAAATATCCTCTCCCAATCTGTCGGTTGTCTTTTGGTTTTGTTGACTGTTTCTTTTGCTGTGCAAAAGGTTTATATCTTGATGTGGTCCCAAGAGTTCATTTTTGCCCTTGCTTCCCTTGCCTTTGGCGATGTTTCTAGGAAGAAGTTGCTGTGGCTGAGGTCGAAGAGGTTGCTGCCTGTGTTCTCCTTCAGGTTGTTGATGGACTCTTGTCTCACATTGAGGTCTTTCAACCATTTGGAGTCTGTTTTTGTGTGTGGTGTAAGGAAATGGTCCAGTTTCATTCTTCTGCGTGTGGCTGTCCAATTTTCCCAAAACCATTTGTTGAAGAGACTGTCTTTTTTCCATTGGACATTCTTTCCTGCTTTGTCAAAGATGAGTTGACCATAGAGTTGAGGGTCCATTTCAGGGCTCTCGATT
>NW_027839873.1:0-266 GCF_054177405.1 Leptonychotes weddellii
ATACATGAATTTTTTACTGTGCATGGAGTTGGTGCCCCTACTAACCCCCACATTATTCAAAGGTCAATTGTATATACATTGGTATATACTGTGTGTATATATATACATTTATATACTTTTTGTGAATTTTCTGTTTACCTCTTTTGCCCATTTTTCTGTCAAGTTAATTTTTTCCCCCATAATTCTTTTTTTTTTTTTTTTAAGATTTTTATTTATTTGCGAGAGAGACAATGAGAGAGAGACAGAGAGCATGAGAGGGAGGAGGG
>NW_027839874.1:0-266 GCF_054177405.1 Leptonychotes weddellii
AAAAAGCATTTGACGAAGTACAACATCCATTCATGATAAAAACCCTCAACAAAGTAGGTTTAGAAGCAACATACTGCAACATAATAAAGGTCATATATAAAAAATGAGTAGGTAATGTCATCCTAAATGGGGGGAAATGGAGAGAAAAACTTCTTAGATCTTGCTTCTAGTTATGTGCTGCTTCTCATTAGCACTGTTTATCATTTGATAAGTTAACCTTGACATTTATTACTTCCCACTTTAATGGAGACCAATTTCTACTATAT
>NW_027839875.1:0-266 GCF_054177405.1 Leptonychotes weddellii
ACCAGAAGAGCAAAGTAGAGGGGGTGGCTTTGGATGGAGCAAAGACAAGTAATTTCTTTTCTTTTCTTTTTTTTTTAAAAGATTTTATTTACCTATTTTATTTTAGAGAGAGAGCCTGAGCGAGCGAGGGGAGGGGTAGAGACGGAGGGAGAGAATCTCAAGCAGAGTCCATGCTGAGTGTGGAGCCCAATGTGGGGCTCGATATCATGACCCTGAGATCATGACCTGAGCCGAAACCAAGAATCAGACACTTAACCAACTGAGCC
>NW_027839876.1:0-266 GCF_054177405.1 Leptonychotes weddellii
CTGTATCCTTGGCTATGTCACATCGGATTCAAGTCTCTGTACCTCCACCTTCCAAAAAATAGTTGCTTTTCTACTTGTAGAGTTAGAGCTTTTCTTTTCTCAGATCTCTGACTGATTTCTCAGGTGTTCAGGATGATTTGATAACTATCCAGCTGTACCGGAGGCACCAGACAAACTTAGGGCTCCGTACTCCTCCACCATCTTAGCTCCTCCTCACCAGCTTAATTCTTTTTTTTTTTTTAATTTTTATTAAGTTCAATTAGCCA
>NW_027839877.1:0-266 GCF_054177405.1 Leptonychotes weddellii
GGTGGCTCAGTTGGTTAAGCGACTGCCTTCGGCTCAGGTCATGATCCTGGAGTCCTGGGATCGAGTCCCGCATCGGGCTCCCTGCTCGGCAGGGAGCCTGCTTCTCCCTCTGACCCTCCCCCCTCTCATGTGCTCTCTGTCTCTCTCATTCTCTCTGTCTCAAATAAATAAATAAAATCTTTAAAAAAAAAAAAAAAAACCATTTTATGTTACATACCTACAGCACCTGGCACATCGTTGGAGCTAAAAAAGTATTTGTCAGTTAA
>NW_027839878.1:0-266 GCF_054177405.1 Leptonychotes weddellii
ACCCGGGAGCAGAAATTCTCCGTTCACCAGTAAACCACAGACCACGTTCCTGGCACATCCGGGAACTGAGAGAATCACCTCTAACCCTGGTCAGTGTCTCCACCAGGCGGCGAATCATCAGCAAAGACATTCTCGTGCCCTCCCTGCCCTGCCATCTCGGAGCCCGGCAGCAAACCCCAGGATTCCAGGTCTCAAACCCCTCCTGTGCCCACCCGGCCAGTGGGTCTTCTCTCATCGGACTGCTGCTCTGGGCCCCCCGCGAGCCG
>NW_027839879.1:0-266 GCF_054177405.1 Leptonychotes weddellii
AACCATTTGTTCAGGTTTGCACAGTGTAGAGAACAAAACGGAGTCTCTCAAGTCAAGCAGGAGGCCGTGTCAACCAATGACACAAGTAGTTAAAAGTACTGCAGCATCAGCTGATAAGGAGCAGAACCAATGGAGGGCTGTGGGGGCCCAAGACCAATCAAACCCCTTTAAAGATTTTATTTATTTATCAGAGAGAGAGGGCGCGCACAAGCAGGGGGAGAGGGAGAAGGAGGCTCTCCGCTGAGCAGGGAGCCCAATGCAGGGCT
>NW_027839880.1:0-266 GCF_054177405.1 Leptonychotes weddellii
ACTGTCTCATTGTTGTGGCAGTTGTTGGTGGTCCCATTGGCTGCTTCTATCACCTAAATTGAGGGGAAGAAATGCAACAGAAAAGGCCTCTCAAATGGCAAAGGCCAGTGTACCTCCCACCAAAAGGGGCTCCTAACTAAAGGCTCTGTATGTGAACAAAGCCATACAGAAGCCCGCAGCCGGTGAACCATCTTCCAAGATCTTCATAATTGTCATCAGTAACCCAACTGTCTCAGCTGGGTTTGATCATATCTTACCTAAAGACA
>NW_027839881.1:0-266 GCF_054177405.1 Leptonychotes weddellii
GATGGGTGTATTGTTGTTGTTTAAATGAATTAATTAGCATTTTAAGAATTTCCTAGCCTTAGTTTCTTTTTTTTTTTTTTTTAAAGATTTTATTTACTTATTTGACAGATAGAGACACAGCGAGATAGGGAACACAAGCAGGGGGAGTGGGAGAGGGAGAAGCAGGCTCCCCGCTGAGCAGGGAGCCCGATGCGGGGCTCGATCCCAGGACTCTGGGATCATGACCTGAGCCGAAGGCAGACGCTTACCGACTGAGCCACCCAGGC
>NW_027839882.1:0-266 GCF_054177405.1 Leptonychotes weddellii
GACAACAGGCTTCACCAGCATGGAGGTGGGTCCTGTGCATCCTGGGGTGCCACACAGCTCGGAGGGACCCATGTGGCGTGGAGGACAGGGGCCTGGAGGCTGAGTTTAAGTGCCATTTTCCCGGGGGAGGACTGGCCCATTTCCTGCACAAAGCAGCCTATTTGTGGGGCTTTCCTTTCTGCAGCCGCAGTGAGCACAGTGACCCCGTGGGGCAAACCTGCAGCTGGGAGGCCCTGACTTGCCATGACAGCTGGCCGTGCTCTCCC
>NW_027839883.1:0-2225 GCF_054177405.1 Leptonychotes weddellii
ATGGAACACTACATCAAAAACTAATGATGTAATGTATGGTGATTAACATAACAATAAAAAAGAAAAAAAAAAGAGATGCTTAAGCAAATGCCAAGGCATTTAATTGGGGAGAAGTGAATAGATTCAAGAGCTAACAAGAATTTGGACTGACTGTGGGAAAAAAAGGAAGAGGCAGGCATGACTCTCAAGTTTTTGATTTGGGTGAGAAGGTGGGTAGATAATGATGTCATTGAATGAGTGAATGGAACAACATGAAAATGCCGTTTGGGGTCCTGGTCTTTTTCATATGTGAACTATAGAATTAGCTTCTGTCCTGTAATGATGTTCCAACCAGATTTCCTCTCTCCATTTTCCAGCCATTTGCAGTATCCAGGTGTGATCTGCTGGTGTTGAAGCCTCACATGATTTAAAGTTGGGGATGAATAATTTGTTCTCTCTTTCTCAGTAGATGTCTTCCCTTCAAGATGGGGGATGATATGGTGATGAGGGTTTTTTTTTTAAAGAGGCCATTATGCCTAGGATACAGTAATAACTAGCCAAGAAGGGAGGAAAGGATTCTGTTTAATAGTATAGTACTAAAGTTAAAAATCTAGGTAAGAGAGAAAAATGAAAGCAATTTTCATGTCAAGTCATTGTTACTACAGCTGACAGAATGTTGCACCTGAAATATTAACCATTAGTTATTCCCTGATAGACCCTGGTTTGCCTTGAAGTACACCATGAAGGTATATTTTCAATGAATGTTCTTGCCTTCCTTTAATCTGTTTGCTTCCTTTTTTATAATAACTGCAGTTTTAGCATTTCAGGAAAATTAATTTCAGTTACAATTAAAACCTATCTCTTTCCTAAAATACTACCTTTCCCTATAGAATGTATTCTTCCAGATTGAAACACATTATGGAATTGTTCTTCAGGGCTGGTCTTTGAACAGTCAAATGTATAAAATTGATATATTATGAGAATTTTGTTAGTTCACTGATAACATTCTCTTTGGACTCTGCTTCCTGTATATCCTATCCTAATCCATTCCAACTACCTCACCAGGCAGAATGAGTCCTACTTTGATATGCTATACGGTGAATCTATTACTGTTCTAGAAATAATATTGTTTCACATTTGGAAGATACTGAAGAAGTCTATAATATGTATATAGTATGTAGCATATTAGTGTAGGAGAATCTTCTACTTCTTGTGCAGAAATGGCTTTTAGGCTTATGAGGACTGTCATTATGATCTTTAAGCCATGAAACATCAGGGTTATGACTTGATATTGCTGAACAGTTCTCTGGATGCTGTGAGGGTGAAAAAAGGATGCTCTCAGCACTTTGTGGAGTGTGACATGATTACAAATGATTCCTCACAACGTCCTGTAAGTGTAAGCATGCCCTCAGCCTTGCCCTCCCACAGACGTACCTAGAAGCTTCTACTCAGACTATCAATGTCTTACATTAAGCCACATGGTGATTTTCTGATTACCGTGATGGTATGAGAGGGGTATTTTCTTCCTTTTGTTACTACAGGGTGTGGACAAAATTTAAGGTAATGTTAACAAAGATAGAGTTGATATAGATGGCTAGCCCCTGGCTAATTAGCATGCTAATCTAAGAGTTATTCAGTGAAGTTTGGCTAACACTGAATCTTGTGAAGAAGAGACAATATATTTGCTCATTAATTGGTTTGAAAGAACTGTTCTTTCCACATTTGAAATGTAAATAACACCAGCTATTTAATGGTCCTAATTTAGTAACTAAAATATTTTTAAAAGAATCTATTATTAACTAAGAGCAGTCTTAATTATGTTATGGTTAGTTATTTAGTCTTGAAGTGGTTTGGTAAGGTATTGTCTTAAAAAAAAAAATTGCTGCCTTCCAAGTTTGCCATGTATTAGAGCTAGAAAACCCATTTCTCATTTGATCTGAGCCATGTCAGTGTCTTACGGTGAATTACTTTGGTCTACATTGATGGAGTCACGTTGAGGCCTGCTGTAGGCTGCATCTGATCTGAGGCTTATGAATGATTGTGTCACTTCTGTGGTAAAATCTTTTCACGGGAAGTGGGTTTCCAGAACTCCCTTTTACTGGTTTCTTCAGACGCCTTATGTACATGCTGTTTGTTACCACCAGACTTCACCCCCTACCCTTGTACTCAACCCCGAATTGTTTGTGTATTCAAAGCCCACGCTAGTACCTGTTAGCTTTACTCAAAGCCCACGCTAGTACCTGTTA
>NW_027839884.1:0-266 GCF_054177405.1 Leptonychotes weddellii
TGACTTCCACGGCAGATGCTCCCCCGGTGCTGCTGGTCCTGGATCCAGGAGACTGAAGTGAAACAACAGAACCATTCTTGATCTGTGGAATGGTCCTTGATTCTTCTGTTGTTCCTGTAGCACTGTTCACTGAGGCAGAATGTTTAAGAGGGGCACTACTGTTGCTGGGCGTGAGGGATATTGCTGTCATTTTCACCACATTTAGAGAACTCATGTGTGAAGTGGGTACAACAGCGGTTTTGATGGGGCTGCTAGTAAAGAGGACA
>NW_027839885.1:0-266 GCF_054177405.1 Leptonychotes weddellii
AAAAAAGTCATACTCAGATATTCAATTGTGGGTGAGGGCGACATCAGTGCTGTTAACCAACTACCCACCCCGCCCCGATCCGCAAAGTTGTTCAAACATCAACTGTATTATTTCCTAGGGCTGTTATAACGAAGTACCATTTATTTTCTCATAATTCTGGAGGCCAGAAATCCAAAATCAAAGTGTTGGTAGGGCCATATTCCCTGTGAAGACCGAAGGGGCTTCCTTCCTTACCTCTTCCAGGTCCCAATGTGCCCAGGGGTTCC
>NW_027839886.1:0-266 GCF_054177405.1 Leptonychotes weddellii
CTGTAGTCCATTTATAGCTATATAAGTGCTGTGGGTTAAATTGTCCAAATGGTGTATGTCTCAACTTCTTGATATGAAATGTATGCTTGTTTATTCCTATAGAATTTAGAGGGAGGTAAATATTAACTCAAAATTTTTATTGTTACAGATAACAATAAATACATTTTTTATTCAAACTGAGATAAATAGTTTTTTTTTTTTAAAGTTATATATTTTTTTTATTCTTATGTTAATCCCCATACATTACATCATTAGTTCTAGATGAA
>NW_027839887.1:0-266 GCF_054177405.1 Leptonychotes weddellii
ATGTCTGGGTGCGACGTACCTGTCCAGGTGTCGACAGCGTGTCCGAGTGGGCGACCTGCTGGCGGCAAAGCAGAAACCTGTAAGAAGTCCATCCTTCAGCCCAGGGGCTCAGGCAAGTGCGGCCGGATTAAGTTCTGTCCCCGAGTAACGGCTCCCTGTCACATGAGATGGAAGCGCAAAGTCTGAGCTTGAAGGCAGACTGGTTTCACCTTGTTTATTTTTTACACTAAGGCCTCACAAAGAAGTGTCTGGAAATGCAGAAGGCA
>NW_027839888.1:0-266 GCF_054177405.1 Leptonychotes weddellii
AAAAAAAAAAAATCTTTAAAAAAAAGTCAAAATGCTATCTGTTAAAAATACAGACAGCATATTTAAATAAAGATGCCATATATGCACAGATTTGGAGGTAGAAAGATTCTACTTCCTCTAGTAAGAGCCCTGGCAAGAATGTCTGTGCTGTCAAGGGAGACTGAGCACAAAATACTTTATTTGCTTAAGTACTAAAGAGTAGTAGTTACAAGCCTCCTGAGTTTCACACTACAATTCATGAAGCAGTGTACAATTTCAAGCAAGCA
>NW_027839889.1:0-266 GCF_054177405.1 Leptonychotes weddellii
GAATTACCTCCAGAGGTCGAGCTGGAGAAGATTTCATGGGGCATTGTATCCGGGTCAGACTACATAGTCATGCTGCACGTGTTTCCTGGGAGAGATGTTCCAGAATGGGTCAACTTCCAGGACAAGTTCGAGAAGAGGGTCCATGTGCTCAACATAACGACCCTGAGGATTGATAACCTGACCCTTGAGGACAGTGGGCGGTACCGGGCTCAAGAGTCCTACAGCAGAGGAAGACAGCATGACCAGGATTTCCACCTGAGGGTCTA
>NW_027839890.1:0-266 GCF_054177405.1 Leptonychotes weddellii
AGAAGTCCCCATCACAAGCTACAATGTGTAAGTATGCGTGGTGGCCGTGCCCCCTAGACTGTGGTGGTCATTTCAAACTACGTGCAAATACCCAGTCATCACGCTGCACGCCCGAGACTTCTCTAATGTTGTACGTCAGTGTACAGAACTGAAACACAGGAAACAAATCCGATCAGCAAGACGCGGACAAGCAAGTTACTGATCTAGACCCATGAAAACGAGGTAAGTCCCCACACACTGACACGGAACTACTTCCAGGAAACGAG
>NW_027839891.1:0-266 GCF_054177405.1 Leptonychotes weddellii
AGTTTCATCCATATTGTTACACATGACAGGATTTCATTCATTTTTAAGACTGCGTAGTATTCCATTGTGTGTGTGTGTGTGTATAATATATATATTATATATAATATACACACACCATATCTTCTTCTATTCATCTCTCAAGGGACACTTAGGCTGCTTCAATAATTTGCCTATTGGAAATAATGCTGTAATAAAC
Source organism: Leptonychotes weddellii (assembly GCF_054177405.1). NCBI lineage: Eukaryota > Metazoa > Chordata > Mammalia > Carnivora > Phocidae > Leptonychotes > Leptonychotes weddellii. The sequence goes on from NW_027839891.1 coordinate 197, forward strand.
ATGAGGGGGTGCATGTATCTTTTCAAATTCGTGTTTTCATTTTCTTTGGGTAAATACCCAGCAGTGCAAT
>NW_027839892.1:0-266 GCF_054177405.1 Leptonychotes weddellii
CCCTCTCAAATAAATAAATAAAATCTTTAAAAAAAAATAAAATAAAATAAAAACCCCAGTTACACAGAATTACAGATGCTTCAGATTTGACCCTGAGATCATGAAGCCTGTAAATGAAAGGACGTGAGAGTACTTCATATCTTCATATGAACCATCACAAACTCTTTCTTGAGATCGCACATCTGATTCTTTAAATACGGCTTAACCCACTTCTGATCTGGGTGATGCTGGCAGCTTTGGAAACAATGCCTGAATGGCATTTCCAG
>NW_027839893.1:0-266 GCF_054177405.1 Leptonychotes weddellii
ACCCCTCCACACACATACCAGATACTTGATGTGAGGAACCTCCTTACCAAATACTCCAGCCACATCGTCGTCCAGAATTCTTAAATTTGATGGTATTACAGTGGTTGGACCTACGGGGGAAATAAATACCCTAATAGTTTAACAGTTCATTGAATTTGCGCCGACTTCTCTCTAAATAGTCTCCGTTTTGGGGCGCCCACCAGCCTGCTGCAGGGGAAGAGCCCTGCCCGGGGTTCCCAGGACCGGGCTCTCATCTGCAAAGTGGC
>NW_027839894.1:0-2225 GCF_054177405.1 Leptonychotes weddellii
ATAAAAAATAAAAAATAAAGTTTCTGGCACCCATGTACTCAACTAGTATTAAAACAATGTGAGGGATAAATAAAGGTCTGTGTGGGTAGACACTTTTATACACTATAATGTTTGATTCCAGGCTTCTGACATACAGGGCTCTGAGTGAGCTCTAAATCCCAGGGGAGCCGCAGGAGTTGCTCAGGCTGGGTGCTTAAACTTAAATGATGTATTTATGACCATATAAATTGCTTTTATAAGGAGCAACTCCAGTGGGGCTTACTCAAAGTAATCATATTTCATGTAAGACAATATAAAGTGTTGGAAAGGAGTTTGGAACAAAAGCTGAGCCAGAAGAAGTTTGCCTGAATAATGAGTTAGAAAAGCAGAAGAATAGGGCGCCTGGGTGGCTCAGTTGGTTAAGCAACTGCCTTCGGCTCAGGTCATGATCCTGGAGTCCCAGGATCGAGTCCCGCATCAGGCTCCCTGCTCAGCAGGGAGTCTGCTTCTCCCTCTGACCCTCTCCCCTCTCATGCTCTCTCTATCTCATTCTCTCTCTCAAATAAATAAATAAAATCTTTAAGAAAAAAAAAAAAGAAAAGAAAAGCAGAAGAATAGAAAAATAAAGGAGAGTAAGTATTAAAGAATAATGAAGATAAAGAAAAAAAGACCTTATACCGAATAGGAGCTCAATAGGTGTAGGGTTAATTCAGATGACTGAAAAATGAAACTTTTGAGTATATCACATATTTTGACTTATGAAGCATTATCATGTAAACATTACATACTTACCAGTTTTCAAAGAAAGACAATGATATATATTTAATACTTGAAACTTACTGAAGTAAATTTTAAGCTACTTTAGTAATAAAGTATCACATCCTGAGTACAGATCCCATGTAATAGTCATCCCATGACAGGAATAGTCATAAACTTTCCTTTTGGTGAATCAAGTTGGTGTCATATACTAAAAATTAGTAATGGATAGAATTTAAGCAAACCAGCTTTTACTATCACTATGGAAACAGTGACTATGACTAATTTTTTAAATAGATATGTTTAAGTGAATAAACTTGGAGGGAAAATAACCTAGGGGGAAAAGACTTGTCAAGGTTCAACAAATTTGTGATCTTATAAACAACTCCAGAACAGGGGTTTTGTCCCTCTAGCTTACTGCTCAGAGCAGTACCTGATACACAGTAGGTGCTTAATAAATATTAATTGAACAAATGATTTATGGAGTATACTAACATCTTAGCATATTTCCATATTTATCTCATCTCATACAAGAATAACCTCTGCTAAAAAATATATTTCATCTAGTCTTGGAGCACTTGCATTGTGCATTTTCCAGCATGTGTTGTATTTATGTATGTTTACATAAGCTACAATACTTATTATCTCAAATTACTTATTGTTTCACAGTCTGTAGCAGTATGAAACAGAAGATGATCTCTTTTATAAATTTCTGGATGTGTTCCAAGAAAACGCTTAGAAAATTACAGCAGACAAATTAACAAGCTCATAATGGGAGGTAATTCCGATCATCTTCATCACATTCCTCTTTATCACAGCAGAATGAAAATGAAATACCTACAATCTTGAAAACAGACAGCTTTGGGAGATTGCCGTGAGTTAATTAGAAGAATCCACTTCATCAACATCACACATTGACAAGAAGCATTCAGGCCTTGCTTCTGAATCCAGAGAAATGTTACTGAGGAACAACTGGTACCCCAATGAGAAAACCACTTCTCAGTTCTTCATCTGAAAGGTTTAGGTATGGACTATGTAGTTTCATAAGATGAATTATTTTATATAAAATATCATTTTTTATATAATAAGGTTGATAAGATTCTCCATCTGGGGGATAAAGAAACTAAGGCTTGGGGAGAAAGAAAATAAATTCCGTAAGACTACACAGCTAATAAGCGGTAGATCTGGAATTCAAAACAGGTCTGCGGCCTTTAAGGTCCAATGTGACGAATCTCCCATTATTCAGCCTCCTATTTCAGAATTCAATAAAATATATTTTTGCATTTCCATGTTTTTTTTTTTAAAGATTTTATTTATTTATTTGAGACAGAGAGAATGAGAGACAGAGAGCATGAGAGGGAGGAGGGTCAGAGGGAGAAGCAGACTCCCCGCCGAGCAGGGAGCCCGATGCGGGACTCGATCCAGGGACCCCAGGATCATGACCTGAGCCGAAGGCAGTCGCTTAACCAACTGAGCCACCCAGGCGCCCT
>NW_027839895.1:0-266 GCF_054177405.1 Leptonychotes weddellii
GAATACATCTACCATTTTACGACTAGCCATATAACTTGAGCTAACTCCAGTAGCCTTTACAGACCACGATTTATCACCTTGCATAAAAACATAGTATGGCAACATACGATGGAAGAGAACAACGAGCCCTTCATAACTTTCATAATTTTCGTTAAAAGTATTACGAAAGTCAGCAGATTTTCGATAAAACCAAGCATCGAAATAGGACGCATATCCCGATCCATAACTATCTACTTCGAGTTTATGTAAAGTTTTAGTTCTATGTC
>NW_027839896.1:0-266 GCF_054177405.1 Leptonychotes weddellii
CTGTTTCCTTTGCTTTGGAAAAGCTTTTTATCTTGATGAAGTCCCAATAGTTCATTTCTGCCCTTGCTTCCCTTGCCTTTGGCGATGTTTCTAGGAAGAAGTTGCTTCGGCTGAGGTCAAAGAGGTTGCTGCCTGTGTTCTCCTTTAGGATTTGGATGGACTCCTGTCTCACATTGAGGTCTTTCAACCATTTGGAGTCTATTTTTGTGTGTGGTGTAAGGAAATGGTCCAGTTTCATTCTTCTGCATGTGGCTGTCCAATTTTCC
>NW_027839897.1:0-266 GCF_054177405.1 Leptonychotes weddellii
ATGTCTGGGTGCGACGTACCTGTCCAGGTGTCGACAGCGTGTCCGAGTGGGCGACCTGCTGGCGGCGAAGCAGAAACCTGTAAGAAGTCCATCCTTCAGCCCAGGGGCTCAGGCAAGTGCGGCCGGATTAAGTTCTGTCCCCGAGTAACGGCTCCCTGTCACATGAGATGGAAGCGCAAAGTCTGAGCTTGAAGGCAGACTGGTTTCACCTTGTTTATTTTTTACACTAAGGCCTCACAAAGAAGTGTCTGGAAATGCAGAAGGCA
>NW_027839898.1:0-266 GCF_054177405.1 Leptonychotes weddellii
CAATCCCAGGACCCTGGGACCATGACCTGAGCTGAAGGCAGACGCTTAACGATTGAGCCACCCGGGTGCCCCAAGTTTTTTTTTTTTTTTAATTTTTAAAAAAGATTTTATTTTTAAGTAATTTCTACACCCAGTGTGGGGCTCAAACTCACAACCCGGAGATCAAGAGTCGCTTGCTCCACTGACTGAGTCAGCCAGGCGCCTCTCATTTTGTGAAAAGTTTATTGAAGTTCATTAAGCTTACAGAAAACTTAAATTCCTAAACC
>NW_027839899.1:0-266 GCF_054177405.1 Leptonychotes weddellii
GAGATTTTATTGTTTCTGCTGTTAGAAGAGGATAGATGAGAAGAAAACCTGGTGTTATCAGTGACCAGCTAAAACTTGTATGGTAAGCACCCCAGAGCTTAGTTTCCTGTGTTGTGTACTCCCAGAAAGTGGAACACAGGCTCAAGTTGGTGCTTGGAAATCTACAAAATCATCCATCGTTAAATAAATTATTATTATTATTATTTTTACTATTTTTTTTTATTCTTATGTTAATCCCCATACATTACATCATTAGTTCTAGATGA
>NW_027839900.1:0-266 GCF_054177405.1 Leptonychotes weddellii
GTAATTAATAATTCACTATGGTTAGACATTTTATTTCATTGATTACTAATGTATTTGGACATCCTTATTTTATTAGCCATTTAGGTGTTCTGTTTTTTGAAGCAAATTTTAAAATATTTGATTTTTTTTTTAAGAAAATTTGCCCACAAATTATTTTTTTCTTTTCCTTTTTTTTTATTATGTTAATCACCATACATTACATCATTAGTTTTTGATGTAGTGTTCCATGATTCATTGTTTGCGTATAACACCCAGTGTTCCATTCA
>NW_027839901.1:0-266 GCF_054177405.1 Leptonychotes weddellii
TAGGCTACACAATCACAGCCTATTTCTCACTCCAAACCCCGTTTACATCCAGTGTGTTGTCCAGCAGAAACACCCAGGGGTCCTGTGCTGAGTAAGTGGTCAACATAAGGATCCTCTAAGGAAGGCAACTTGGACATTGACCTCGTGGTGCCAACCTGCCTGGGCTTGCTGGACAAGGCCTTTTGTAGAATGATTACAGTTTCTGCCAAAATTAATTCAAACCCAAGAGTCTTTCTAAATGTGTCTTCCCATTTAAGGAGTCTAAA
>NW_027839902.1:0-266 GCF_054177405.1 Leptonychotes weddellii
ACCCGGGAGCAGAAATTCTCCGTTCACCAGTAAACCACAGACCACGTTCCTGGCACATCCGGGAACCGAGAGAATCACCTCTAACCCTGGTCAGTGTCTCCACCAGGCGGCGAATCATCAGCAAAGACATTCTCGTGCCCTCCCTGCCCTGCCATCTCGGAGCCCGGCAGCAAACCCCAGGATTCCAGGTCTCAAACCCCTCCTGTGCCCACCCGGCCAGTGGGTCTTCTCTCATCGGACTGCTGCTCTGGGCCCCCCGCGAGCCG
>NW_027839903.1:0-266 GCF_054177405.1 Leptonychotes weddellii
GGAAGGGCGCCTGGGTGGCTCAGTTGGTTAAGCGACTGCCTTCGGCTCAGGTCATGATCCAGGATCAAGTCCCGCATCGGGCTCCCTGCTCGGCAGGGAGTCTGCTTCTCCCTCTGACCCTCCCCCTCTCATGCTCTCTCTCTCTCTCTCTCATTCTCTCTCTCAAATAAATAAATAAAATCTTTAAAAAAAAAAAAAAAGAAATGGCTCGAGGAAGAGGAAGGAAGGCAATGGAAGCTCCTGGAGTCTTTATTTGGTGCAAGACA
>NW_027839904.1:0-2225 GCF_054177405.1 Leptonychotes weddellii
AGAATAAAAAAAAATTGTTGTACTACAACAGGCAGATTTTGAAACTGGTAGGATAATTTAAAAAGATCAATTTGTTGTTCTTCAACAACACAATCAACAACACATTTACAACAACAACACATGTAAATAAAGCTAGAAATTTTCAGAAAAATATTTTAAATATTAAAGATTTATTTCAAATTAAGTCTTGATGAAAGAAATAAGATGGATATAACATATGGTCTGAAATTTCTTATCTTCAAATTCCTTCTAAAGGGGTTATGATTAACCAGAAACCCACCGAAGACTTAATTAATGGTAGCCAGGGAATGGGGTCTTATTGTCTGAACAAATGCCTGGGGGCAGGGAGGCATGATGGGAAGGGGAGTGTGGAGGTGGGTTGGTGTGCAAACAACTGTTTATCTCCGGGTTGTGAGAGTGCAGCTGGGTTTTGCTTTTCTTCCACTTGTAAATGCATTTAAAAATGTTCTTAATAATAAATATGAGTAACTTTAAATCACAGAATAGTTTAAATTTTTAATAATGATTATTTAAATATCCTCCTAACATTCAATTAATTTTTGGTACTTTGGTAAAAGATTAGAAAAGAAGTTAATGCTCTTTGTGTGTTTAGTTTCATGGGCTCATGAAATATAAATTTGTGTTGTTTTGTCTGTGGGTTGGGAAGCTGCACTAAAATGTCCTGCTTTATGTCCTGCCTTTGCTTACATTTTGTGACTAATGGAATATCTTAACTTCACGCCACCGATATATTTGTACAGTGATATTTTTATGTAGTCTATAACTCTGAAATGTTTGGGTTTAGTCTATCCAGATTTGTTTTCTTTCTGGGTGATTTTAAAGATCTTTAGTAGAGTTCCAAAGTACTTTGAGAAATTAATTTCTCCAATTATTTTAAAATGGAAGTTAGGTGATAAATATATATGACTGTGTTCATAGAGTAACAAAGAAAAGTGATATAAGCAATATATAATATCTAAATTTTTAAAAATCAGCCCATTAAATGATGGCTAACAAAATTTGTTTTTGCTAACAAACTAAATCTTCCCAACCATTTCTGGATCCAGAGAAAATAATAATTGTGACAATAATAATTTGGCTAACATTTATTGGGTGCTAACTATGTACATATTGGATGCTAATTAATCCAGTTACACCTATTCACTCATTTAATTCTCAAAACAAGCTTGGGGGGGTAGGTGCTCTCAAGTTCCCATTGTACAGATGAGGAAAGTGAGGCATAGAGGTTAAATAACTTGCCTAAATTCACACAGCTAGTAATTGGTGAGCCAGAATTTAAATCCGGACAGTTGGGCTCCAGTTTCTATATTTTCATCTTTACACTACAATGAAATGTAATGAGAAATGAAATACCATCTTTAGCCTTGCTTTCCCGTTTCCAGTTATTCTGAGCAACTAAACAGCTTGGGCTTGAATGTGGGATGCTAAGATATCTAATTAAACTGTCACTTTTTTTTTTCAAAACTTACTCAAAATCTACTCTTTGCTTTTGCATTATAGTCCTGTCTTTTGTGGCATTTTATTAAGTAAGAGTATGACATGTTAAGTAGTATTTTCTGCCAGTTTAAAATTTCCAGAGAAAAAATTCTTCTTAACATTTGTTTGAGAGATAGTATCTATTGTCAGTAGCTTAAATAATAAATGTTATGTGGGAACAAATGCTTGTATTTTTAATATTTTCTAAATTAACCATTGGATGCCTGGGTGTTTCAGTCAGTTAAGCGTCTGCCTTTGGCTCAGGTCATGATCCTGGGGTCCTGGGATCGAGCCCCAGGTTAGGTTCCCTGCTCAGCGGGGAATCTGCTTCTCCCTCTCCCTCTGCACGCCCCCACACCCCAGCCCGCTTGTGCTCTCTCTCTCTCTCTCAAATAAATAAATTTTAAAAAATCTTTTTAAAAAAACCTTAAAAAAAAATTAACCATTAAGGCTCTCTATATTCTAACAAGATTTTATAAGTGAAGTAGGAAGTTTACAGAATTATTTAAGGAAAACTAGGAATGCCGTGGTCTCCAAATTTGACTCAGTACTATTAAGTGCTAGAGCTAATTAATTACAGACTCATTCCTGTGAATTTACATTCATGCTCTTACATTGTAGTTTTAACCACTAACATCATAAAATTTAATAACAAATTCCAAATGACTAATAAATAAGACCAAATTATCTTTTATTTTTTATTTTATTATTTTTTCCAGGACCTGAAT
>NW_027839905.1:0-266 GCF_054177405.1 Leptonychotes weddellii
CACTCCCCCTGCTTGTGTTCCCTCTCTCGCTGTGTCTCTCTCTGTCAAATAAATAAATAAAATCTTTAAAAAAAAAAAATGTATGTAGTTTCAAAAGAATCACCGTTTCAGATTGCCAGATTTAGCAAATAAAACTACAAGATGTCCAGCTAAATTAGAATTTCAGATAAACAATGAATGATTTTTTAACTAGAAGTATGCCCAAAAATATTTAATGGTACATACTTATATTTTTAAAAAACTATTTATTGTTTATCTGAAATTCA
>NW_027839906.1:0-266 GCF_054177405.1 Leptonychotes weddellii
AAAAAAGGGAAAATCTATGACTATCAAGAGGGTAGCATTATGTTTTTACAGTACAATATAAAATAGAACATCATATATATAAAATAGAAACATATAAATATGTATCTGCTGATAGAAAACTATCACCAACATAAATGCTTAAAATAAAATAAAACTGTGGACTAGAGCATGTAGCATGCCTCAATTTTTAGAAAATAAACAAAAATCTGGGGGTGGAGCAAGATGGCGGAGGAGTAGGAGACCTGGATTTCGTCTCCTCTCAGGAA
>NW_027839907.1:0-266 GCF_054177405.1 Leptonychotes weddellii
AAATAAGCTGAAGGGTAAGTGTTCCTGATAGAATGACTTTTCCTGCCACGTGTAATTGGCCGTTGCTAGGGGAACTATCCCCCTTATTTACAAATTTGAAGGGACTTGGCAATTCATTATCAGTTTATTGGAAATAGTATTTACAATTCATAAGCACAAAGTCATCAGAGTTTCTGGAATGGGACGGTTACGAATTAGATTTGAATCTATAGTGACTATCATGCAGGCTTCAGATGGGATGAAATAAAATCACTTCGATTGACAAG
>NW_027839908.1:0-266 GCF_054177405.1 Leptonychotes weddellii
CTACTTTATTTTGTTTTCTTTAGTGTTGTTATAAAATTTGATAAAGACTCTCATCTTTACTTCCATTAAAAAAAAAAATCCTCCCCAGGGTGCCTGGGTGGCTCAGTCAGTTAAGCCTCCGAATCTTGATTTCGACTCAGGTCATGATCCTTGCTCAGTGGGAAGTTTGCTGGAGATATTCTCTCTCCCTCTCCCTCTGCCCCTCCCCCCTGCTCATGTGTTCTCTCGTTCTCTTTCTCTAAAATGAACTAAAAAATATTAAAAAA
>NW_027839909.1:0-266 GCF_054177405.1 Leptonychotes weddellii
GGCCTTCCTCCCTCTCATGCTCTCTGTCTCTCATTCTCTCTCTCTCAAATAAATAAATAAAATCTTAAAAACAAAACAAAACAAAACAAAAATAAATAAATAAAAAGCTATATTCTTTTCTACATTCTTTATAAACACAAAATTGTCATTTTTAAAGACTTTATTTGAGAGAGAGAGAGAGCACAAGTGGGGGGAGGGGGAGGGGAAGAGGGACAAGCACAGGGCTCACTGTGGGGCTCATCACAGGGCTTGATCCCAGGACCCCA
>NW_027839910.1:0-266 GCF_054177405.1 Leptonychotes weddellii
GGAAAGCTGGTCCTTTTATGAAGGAAACTCAATCTGAATATCTGCTTAAGACCACATGCAAAGGCCAATTCCAGGATTCAAGACATAAATACGAAATAGGACACTGGGAAGTTAATAGGAGAAGGTGTAGGAGAAGAATTTTGTTGATCTAGGAGTGGAGAAGGACTTCTTAAACAAACTTCACAAGCACAAACATTAGATGATTTTGAAAGAATAAAAACATCAACAGGAAGAGTATTTGTTCAACAAATGATGTCCTGGATCCA
>NW_027839911.1:0-266 GCF_054177405.1 Leptonychotes weddellii
CGCAGGCACCACGAGAGCCCGGCCCGCCTGCGTGGACGGTAAGAGCCCATGGCCAGGGACCCCGTCGAAGGCAGGGGCGGCGAGGTGCCGCCCGACACAGCCCACCCCACCCCTCCCCCAGCCCGGGACGTCTGCAGAGGCCTCCTGTTCTCCGGGTCAGGCCTGGGGCTGGACAGTCCCCATGGGGTGACTGCTCCCCAGGCAGCGTTGGCTTGTCTGCAGCGTGGTGTCCGCAGGGCTGTGGGTGGCGGGGAGCTGGGGTCCCA
>NW_027839912.1:0-266 GCF_054177405.1 Leptonychotes weddellii
CCATTTCTATGTCAATCTCTTATTTTCATCTGGAGAGTCAACATAAATTGCCTATTCCATCTAATGCAATTTTTTTTTTTTAAAGATTTTATTTATTTATTTGACAGAGAGAGACACAGCGAGAGAGGGAACACAAGCAGGGGGAGTGGGAGAGGGAGAAGCAGGCTCCCCGCAGAGCAGGGAGCCCGATGCGGGACTCGATCCCAGGACCCTGGGATCATGACCTGAGCCGAAGGCAGTCGCTTAACCAACTGAGCCACCCAGGC
>NW_027839913.1:0-266 GCF_054177405.1 Leptonychotes weddellii
CTGTGGCTTTCACAGAACGTGTGTTGAACATTTTGTAATGGGGCGGCAAGGTGAAGCAGCCCTCGCGGGGACAAGGACGACAGTGACGGCCAGGGCCTCACACCCCATGCCCACCTGTGCCCCTTCTGGGCTCCAGTTCTTCCTGATCCTTGGTTCTGGCCCAGCAGACGCCACACGTCTGGTCTGTCCTGGGAGGGCCTGACCATGGCCTCTGGGTCCAGGGCCTGGATGGGGCCTGCTCACCAGTGTGCCCTGTGAACAGGTGC
>NW_027839914.1:0-2225 GCF_054177405.1 Leptonychotes weddellii
TATCCAAAGACGCAAACAATTTCAACAAAATTTTAGCAAATAGAATCCAACAGCGGGGCGCCTGGGTGGCTCAGTTGGTTAAGTGACTGCCTTCGGCTCAGGTCATGATCCTGGAGTCCCGGGATCGAGTCCCGCATCGGGCTCCCTGCTCGGCAGGGAGTCTGCTTCTCCCTCTGACCCTCCCCCCTCTCATGTACTCGCTCTCTCTCATTCTCTCTCTCTCAAATAAATAAATAAAATCTTTAAAAAAAAAAAAAAGAATCCAACAGCAAATTAGAAGGGTTACTCACCATGAATAAGTGACATTGATCCCAGGAATGCAAAGGTGGCTCCACATGAGAAAATTGATGGAGTACATCACCTTAACAGAACAATGGGGGGAAAAAAGCTTATCTTGATTGACACAGGAAAGGTATTTCAAAAAATCCAACACTATTTCATGATAAAAGCTCTCAGAAAACGACAATTAGAAAATTCTTCAACATGATAAACAGTATTTATGGAAAACCCAGTTAACATCATTTACAGTGGTGAAAGACTGAAAACTTTCTCCCTAAGGTCAGGAATAGGACAAGGATGTATGCTTTTGCTACTTCTACTCCACATTGTGCTGGAAGTTCTAGTCAGAGATGTTAGAGATAACAAAGGAAATAAAAGACATTGAAATCGGAAAGGAAGTGGTAAAACAATCTCTATTCATAGTGACATGATCCTACATATAGAAAATGCCAATGAATCCACCAAAAAGTTACTAGACCTAATGAATGAACACAGCGAAGTTGCAGAGCACAAGACCAATACACACCAATCAGCTGTGTTTCTATACACCAGCAATGAATAATTTAAAAGTGAAATTAAGAAAATAATTCCATTTATAATACTATCTAGAAGAGTTACTTAGGACTAAATCTAATCAAGGAAGTGAAAGACTTGTATGCTGAAAACTACCCAACATTGCTGAAAGAAATTAGAGATGAGCTAACAAATGGAAAGACATTGCAAGTCCATGGATAGGAAGAATTAACTATGTCAAGATGTCAGTGCGAACCAAAGTCATCTAGAGATTCAACATAATTCCTATCAAAATATCAGCAGCCTTTCTTTTCAAAGATGGAAAAGCTGATCCTCAAGTGTCCCCTGTAGCAAAAACAATCTCGAAACAAGACAAAACAAAACAAAGTTGGAGGACTCGCATTACCTGCAAAGCTACAGCAATTAAAACTCCCATAGTATGGCCCTGATATAAAGACAGATATATAGACAAATGGAACAGAATAGAGAGCCCAGAAATAAATATTTGCATATATGATTAAATGATTTTCGACAAAGGTGACAAGAACATTCAATGGGAAAGGACAGTGTTTTCAATAAATGGTGCTGGTAAAACTGTACATCCACATACAGAAGAATGAAACTGGACCCTTACTTCACGCCATATAAAAACTAACCAAAATGGATCAAAGACCTAAATGTAAGAGCTAAGGCTATGAAATTTTTAGAAGAAAATTGGGATAAATCTTCATGATCTTGGATTTGGCAGTTGTTTCTTAGATATGACACCAGAAACCACAAGCTACATAAGAAAAAATACATAAATTGGACTTCATCAAAATTTGAAACTTTTGTACATCAAGAAAGTGAAGACAACCTACAGAATGGAAGAAAATATTTGGGAGTCATATATTCAATAAGGGATTAGTATCCAGAGTCTATAAAGAATTCCTAAAACTCAACAACAGAGACAAACAATCCACGTAAACAACAGAGGACTTAAATAGACATTTCTCCAAAGAAGATAAACAGAGGGTTAATAAGCACATGAAAAGATGCTCAACATCATTAATCACTAGGGATATGTAAATCAAAAACCACAGTGAGATACCTCACTAGGATGGCTTTAAAAAGGGGAGGGTGAATAATAAGTGTAGGTGAGGGTATAGAGAAATTAGAACCCTTGTATATTGCTGCTCTTGGGAATGTAAAAATTTTCTGTGGAAAAGTTGGGCATTTACTAAAAAGTTAAACGTAGAGTTGCTATGTGACCTAGGATCCATTCCTGAGTACATATCCAAGAGAAATGAAAATATAAATTAGCAGAAAAACTTGGACATAAATGTTCATAGCAGCACTCTTTACAATTGCCAAAAGATGGAAAGAATCCAATTTCCACCCACAGATGAATGGATAAAGAAAATGTGGTATATCTATACAATGGAATACTCTTC